>NC_084556.2:6710000-7010000 GCF_033978685.3 Nerophis lumbriciformis
GGGGAGAGTCCGCTGCCTGATGCTTACCTGCTAAACGCGAAGCACTGACTACATGCGCTCTGAATACGCACTGCTGATTGGCTGTTACCGCTCTGAATACGCACTGCTGATTGGCTGTTACCGCTCTGTTTGTAACCAATCAGATGGTTGTGTGGGTGGGACAATGCTAGGTGCTGTGTCAAGGACTGACAGAGACAGAGGCAGAAGGAAGCGGAGGCGGCTACTTAATACTGTATGTTCGTGTGGAAACTCGTTCAGTACACCTCCGAACCGAACCGAAACCCCCGTACCGAAACGGTTCAATACAAATACACTCCTACCCACTTCTCCAAAGTGGGCTGGCTCAGGGTGGAGGACAGAGTAAAACAACTTGCACTGAGCCTAGTCTATAAAATCCGCTACACCTCCCTGATACCGAAGTACACGTCAAACTACTTCCTTAACGTAAATGACCGCCATAACCACAACACCAGGGGGAGCTCTACTAACCACGTTAAACCCAGATTCCGATCTAACAAAGGTCTTAACTCATTCTCTTTCTATGCCACATCAATGTGGAATGCGCTCCCAACAGGTGTAAAAAAAAAGGGCATCTCTATCCTCCTTCAAAACCGCAATAAAAGTACACCTCCAGGCAACTTCAACCCTAACCCGGATTGTTGTTAATAATCAAATGTAAACAATCAAATGCAGATATTTTTCTTATGCCTTCTGATCTCTCTCTCTCTCTCTCTCTATGTCCACTACTTGCTGTACATATCCTACCAAGTCAGACCTACACTGTTTCAATATCCATTTCTCTGTTCTCAATTGTTGATGACTGATGATAACAACCCAACCTAACACCCCGAATTGTAAATAATGTAAATAATTCAATGTATATACCCTGATGATTATCTTGTGTGATGACTGTATTATGATGATAGTATATATGATAGTATATATCTGTATCATGAATCAATTTAAGTGGACCCCGACTTAAACAAGTTGAAAAACTTATTCGGGTGTTACCATTTAGTGGTCAATTGTACGGAATATGTACTTCACTGTGCAACCTACTAATAAAAGTCTCAATCAATCAATCAATCAATACACGTACCGTTACACCCCTAACGTATACATATGTTTAAACGTGTAAAATGTATCAATAATATTACTATTGTGACTAGCATCACTAGAATTATCATTTGTTATAATTCATTTTGCGCAGCAGCTTAAAGGAAACTTTTTATTATCATTTTGGCACAGGAGCTTGAAAAAAAATATGTACGCTTTAACACGAAAAATGCATCAATATTACTATCGTGCCTCGTACCACTTGGATCGTAATTCTCTGTTTATTACTTGAGTGCAGCAGCTTGAAAAAAGTTGTATTTAATTATTATGTTCTTATATACATTTAATTGCATTAAATTCTTAAAATAATACAATTCACCAAATTATTGAAATAAGATGTGTTATGTTAAGTCGGACACGTTTCCGGTGAGGGTTGGACTCCGCCAAGGCTGCCCTTTGTCACCGATTCTGTTCATAACTTTTATGGACAGAATTTCTAGGCGCAGTCAAGGCGTTGAGGGGATCCGGTTTGGTGGCTGCAGGATTAGGTCTCTGCTTTTTGCAGATGATTTGGTCCTGATGGCTTCATCTGGCCAGGATCTTCAGCTCTCACTGGATCGGTTCGCAGCTGAGTGTGAAGCGACTGGGATGAGAATCAGCACCTCCAAGTCCGAGTCCATGGTTCTCGCCCGGAAAAGGGTGGAGTGCCATCTCCGGGTTGGGGAGGAGATCTTGCCCCAAGTGGAGGAGTTCAAGTACCTCGGAGTCTTGTTCACGAGTGAGGGAAGAGTGGATCGTGAGATCGACAGGCGGATCGGTGCGGCGTCTTCAGTAATGCGGACGCTGTATCGATCCGTTGTGGTGTTGAAGGAGCTGAGCCGGAAGGCAAAGCTCTCAATTTACCGGTCGATCTACGTTCCCATCCTCACCTATGGTCATGAGCTTTGGGTCATGACCGAAAGGACAAGATCACGGGTACAAGCGGCCGAAATGAGTTTCCTCCGCCGGGTGGCGGGGCTCTCCCTTAGAGATAGGGTGAGAAGCTCTGTCATCCGGGGGGAACTCAAAGTAAAGCCGCTGCTCCTCCACATCGAGAGGAGCCAGATGAGGTGGTTCGGGCATCTGGTCAGGATGCCACCCGAGCGCCTCCCTAAGGAGGTGTTTAGGGCATGTCCGACCGGTAGGAGGCCACGAGGAAGACCCAGGACACGTTGGGAAGACTATGTCTCCCGGCTGGCCTGGGAACGCCTCGGGATCCCCCGGGAGGAGCTGGACGAAGTGACTGGGGAGAGGGAAGTCTGGGCTTCCCTGCTTAGGCTGCTGCCCCCGCGACCCGACCTCGGATAAGCGGAGGAAGATGGATGGATGGATGGATGGAAGATGTGTTATTTCACATTGTGTTTTTCTTCCCCAGGTAGAATCCTTAAAGCCGAAAGTGGCTAGAAGAGGGTAGAGCAGACGTTACAGTGGAAGTGGGAAGAGGACACAGCTGCTGTCCCATCATTAGCTCCCGTGTCCTCATGTTCTCTCAGCACACCTCCCTCGGTGTCCCGTCCACCCTCCTCAGAGCGACAGGGAGGGCTCCCGGAATAGCAATAACCCGGCCCCGGCATAAATCCATCTTCTACTTCATTAAGGGGTGGCTGCCGCATTATTGCGCCGCCATAATGATCCCACAGATCTGGCTCCCATCGGCGGCCTCCAGCCGGCTTTGGGAGACGTCATAAAAGGAGAAGACGCGAGATGTGGCGGAAATGTGCGTCAATTATTTATTCCTTTGGGTCCCTGGAGGAAGTTTGTCTGTGTCTGTGCGCGTGTATGTGTTCTTGTATTTCTACCCTTCTTGAGACATCAACAGGGAAAAGTACCTTCCATATGAGGACCGGTGAACAAGTCAGGACCGAAATCATTATCCCAATACAAAAAACCACTGCATCTAATAGAGAGCTAAATACTAGAGTCCGTGAACATTGCTCCAAAGTCAGGATTTTTTGTTGATTTATTTATTTATTTATTTATTTATTTATTTTTTGTGTCCTGTCCAGCTTCTCAGGCAAATCATATAGTTGATGTAGATGCCCATGTCGGCTGTTCAGATTTACTTTACAAAAGAGAAGTGTAGGATACTTCTCTTGTTGCCTTATTTGTATTTGACTTTATTAAATGTATTTATATTATCATTTAGTGCAGCCGGGCCGGAGCAGGAGGGGATAGAAAGAGAAAAAAAAAGAAGACAGAGGGGGAAATTGTGGGGACAAGAGGGGGATTAGACAGAGAGACAAAAACAACAACAGCAAACAACAACAACAACAACAATAGAGCAACATCAGCAAATATGACATGTACAAATATGATGGTAAAAGTAATAGCAAATAAGCAGTTAGCGAAAAATAAAAAATAATACAGAAATGACAATGAGCATTATTACACTACAAATGGATCAATACAAATACCAATAGAAATAGCGCTATTGATAATGAACAATACCAATAATTTACCTTTATTATCAACAATACAGTTGTTTAAATGCAACAATACATATACGTAATGATAACTTGAGATACGAAAGAATGCAGAAAAATGGAGGGGGAGAAAGAGAAGCAACCTACATTAACCTTGTAGATTGTTATAGTCACAATAGGTTAAGCTTTGTCAGTGTGCCATGTGTTACACCCAGTTTACCCTAGGGCAACAACGTTAATATATGTTTGATGAAACGTGATTATGTGCATGAGTGTAAGTATGCATATGTACTTGAGGACCGGTGAACAAGTCAGGACCGAAATCATTATCCCAATATAGAAAACCACTGCATCTAATAGAGAGCCAAATACTAGAGTCCGTGAACATTGCTCCAAAGTCAGGATTTTTTGTTGATTTAATGTGCATACAAAAGTAAACATTGACTGATGCAAAGGCAGCAATATATGATAAAACAAGCTAAAGAAGGACTTCCCTATTCATCCCCGAAAAAACCCGCCAGGTGAACAGCTGATTTTACGACTTCCGGTGCTGACGTAAGACAACCCCCGTCCCATATGTGACCATAGGATGAACAAATACAGTACGGTACTAAGACTATAGTGGCCAATAACAGTTAGCTTTTACAGTTGGGTTGCCCAAAGTGCGGCACAGGGGCCATCTGTGGTCCGTGACTCATTTGTCATCGGCCTTAAGCACATTACAAAAAACAAAAAATAGAGATCTTATTCGCACCCCTGGTAGTGAAATCTATCAACATTAGGGTGGTCCCAAAATGGAGGGATTTTTCAAATTGACTGTGTGTCGGTTTTAAAAGTGATCCCCCTCTGGTCAACATATGAAATAACAAGTGTGTGTCAAAATTTTAAGTGCTCCCCCTCTGACCAACATATGTGATAACAAGTGTGTGTAAGAAATCGAAAAGAGCCCCCTATTGCCAAAATTTTTTTTTTTTAAATAAATAAATATGTATATAAAGACATACTGTAATAACGAAGTAAATTCAAAAACAAAAAATTCAAAAACAAATAAGAGCAGTCTTTTTCTTACAGTGTGTCCAAAATTAGGAACAATTTCACATATTCTTTCTGTTTCTGTAATATGGCAATATTTTCTCGTAAATTGAGTACTTTTTTAATGTAAAATTATTGCTTTTTAATCCGAAGTGGCATTTGTCATATACAATTCTGACATTTATCGCAATATTGCCCATTGTTTTGTTGTTCTTGTAAAAGTATTTTTTTTTAGTAAAATGATGACTTTTGCCATCATTTTGCCAAGTAAAATTCCGATTATTATTATAATATTGCCAAAAATTTGAAAGTTTTCTTATAAAATTGTGACTTTTGTCAGGTAAAGTTACGACTCTTTTCATAAAATTGCCAAAAGTTTAAGCTTTTCTTGTAAAATTGCGACTGTTATTGAGTCAAATTCCAACTTTTATCATACTATTGCACAGCTGTTTAGTTTTTTTTGTAAAATTGACTTGCATTGAGTAAAATTACGACTTTTATTATAATACTGCCAAAATTGTAAGTTTTTCTTGTGAAATTGTGACCTTTTTCTTGTGAAATTGTGACCTTTTTCTTGTGAAATTCCAACTCATTTTTCACAACAAACTTTTTTGTATTTGCATAGTATATATATATATATATATATATATAATTAATGTTGTAAATACAACTCTTTATATATCTTGAAAAGGTGGTCCTAAAGAGGTAGGCATTTTCCGGTGAACAAGTTCGGACATAAATCATGGTCCCAATACGGAAAACCATTGCATCTAATAGAGAATGTCTCATTTGCACCCCCGGTGGTGATAACTATTTAAATTTGGGTGTTCCCAAAAAGAAAGGATTTTTCAAATTGACTGTGTGTCGGTTTTAAAAGTGCTCCCCCTCTGGTCAACATATGAAATAACAAGTGTGTGTAAAAATTTGAAGTGCTCCCCCTCTGGCCAACATATGTGATAACAAGTGTGTGTTAGCAATTGAAATGAGCCCCCTTTGGCCAAAATTAATTAAAAAAAAATATGTATATAGAGACATACTGTAATAACTTGAAGTAAATTAAAAAACTATAAAAATTCAAAAACAAATAAATTAACTAAAAGCAGTCTTTTTCTCACAATGTGTTGACCTTTTTCTTACAAAATTAGGAAACATTTCTCACATTCTTTCTGTTTCTCGTAAATTGAGTACTTTTTTAATGTAAAATTATTACTTTTTAATCCAAAATGGTGGCATTTGTCATAAAAAATTCTGACTTTTATCGCAATATTGCCCATTGTTTTGTTGTTCTTGTAAAAGTGAATTTTTTTTTTAGTAAAATAATGACTTTTGTCATAATTTTGCCAAGTAAAATTCCGATTATTATTATAATATTGCCAACATTTTTAAGTTTTCTTATATAATTGTGACTTTTGTCAGGTAAAATTACGACTCTATTCATAAAATTTAAGCTTTTCTTGTAAAATTGCGACTGTTAGAGTAAAAATCCAACTTTTATCATAATATTGCACATATGTTCAGTTTTTCTTGTAATATTTTGACTTGCATTGAATAAAATTACCATTTTTATTATAATACCGCAGAAATAGTGACCTTTTTCTTGTGAAATTCCAACTCATTTTTCACAAAAAACTTTTTTATATTTGCATAGTATATATATATATATATATATATATGTATATATATATATTATTAATGCTGTAAATACAACTTTTATATATCTTGAAAAGGTGGTCCTAAAGAGGTAGGCATTTTTCCGCAGTCTCAAGAAGGCAACACATCCAAGAATATGTGTGTGTGTGTGTGTGTGTGTTGTGAATCAGCGCGCGCGCACACACACACACACACACACACACACACACACACACACACACACACACACACACACACACACACACACACAAGGCTGGCTAGTGCTTTATACTTCATACAGGTTGATTCAAAATTTATGTAGCCGCTTCCTTTAGCACACGAATTATTGCAAAAAAAAAAAAGTTAAATGAAAGGCTGCAGTAATGTGGTTCAGATCTACGTTTGCATCTCAGAATGCAAGAAAAGAGCGAAAGGGAAGAAACGAAAAAACGTGATGAAGATCAGGCCCCAGGGTATACCAACCACCTCATTTTATTCCCCTTAGCAACTTCACATCCATATGCCACAATCTAGATGAGGAAACGTGGCTGAAATGATTTTTTTGGTAATAAAATTAAGAGCCAAATATTTATTCTGTGTTTATTTATATTTTTACTCCCCAAAATTACCAATAAGGTTTGCAGGAATTTGACATTTCTTCAATCAACTACAGTACAAGAAAAGCTACAAATGAATTTTTTTTTTTTTTGCCCAATTAGCTACCAAACTTTGTGATTTAAAAAAAAAAAAGTTCATTGTTTGTTTTTGTAAACGTCTTTAATGAGCAGAAAACAAACCTGGAAACAACTATTTTAACAATGACTAAATGTCCTCAAAGAGACACAATTGATAACTTTTGGTTTATTTAAATTGTTAAAGACCAAAATTACCAGGAAATCAATCTTAAAGCAACTAATTTAGAAGGGAACTGACCATGTGTTTTTATTTTTATTTTTTTTATTTCTTACCAGCGTGAGAATTATAATATATTTTTAATCTAACATTCTATCGGTCAGCATCGAAGTGAGAGCGGACATTGTACAGTAAGCGATTGTTTTATTATGTATATGTATTTAGCACTTAGCAATACTGCTTCTTGCTGGATCTGTTTATCACTCAGCTTCTAAAAACGTGTAGCTGACTCTCCTTGTATTCAGGCTCAAAAATACAAGGTTCTGGATCATCATTTGTCTCAAAGAACTTGTCGTTGTCTCTCATGAAGTCTGCCATGATTAGTAGTGTTGTTGTTGTTGTTGTTGTTGTTGAAGGAAATAGCGAACGTCGCAATGCGTCTGTGAAATTAATACTTTGCCGAATGCTTAAAATGAGCAAAATACGTAAATCCTATATTATTATTATTAAGAATATGCCTATTACTACATTACATATCACAACATGCATTAAATGAGCAAAATACGTAAATATTTAAGGAAGTTGTAAATATACGTACAGTGGGGCAAAAAAGTATTTAGTCAGCCACCGATTGTGCAAGTTCTCCCACTTAAAATTATGACAGAGGTCTGTAATTTTCATCATAGGTACATTTCAACTGTGAGAGAGAGAATGTGGGGGAAAAATCCAGGAATTCACATTGTAGGATTTTTAAAGAATTTATTTGTAAATTATGGTGGAAAATAAGTATTTGGTCAATAACAAAAATTCAACTCAATACTTTGTAATATAACCTTTGTTGGCAATAACAGAGGTCAAACGATTACTATAGGTCTTTACCACATTTGCACACACAGTAGCTGGTATTTTGGCCCATTCCTCCATGCAGATCTTCTCGAGAGCAGTGATGTTTTGGGGCTGTCGCCGAGCAACACGGACTTTCAACTCCCTCCACAGATTTTCTATGGGGTTGAGGTCTGGAGACTGGCTAGGCCACTCCAGGACTTTCAAATGCTTCTTACGGAGCCACTCCTTCGTTGCCCGGGCGGTGTGTTTGGGATCATTGTCATGCTGGAAGACCCAGCCACGTTTCATCTTCAAAGCTCTCACTGATGGAAGGAGGTTTTGGCTCAAAATCTCATGATGCATGGCCCCATTCATTCTTTCCTTAACATGGATCAGTCGGCCTGTCCCCTTAGCAGAAAAACAGCCCCAAAGCATGATGTTTCCACCCCCATGCTTCACAGTAGGTATGGTGTTCTTGGGATGCAACTCAGTATTCTTCTTCCTCCAAACACGACGAGTTGAGTTTATACCAAAAAGTTCTATTTTGGTTTCATCTGACCACATGACATTCTCCCAACCCTCTGCTGTATCATCCATATGCTCGCGACACCCTCCGAAGCTCCTGGTTTTTCACCAATTTAACATGCTAAAATTAACAAAGACAGCACCATTTGAAGAAAATATTTTAGTTTTTAAAGACATGAAAACATCATTAATAGAACATACCTTGCTTTAAGTTGTTTCATATGTTTTTGGCGTTTCGCATGTACTTCCAAAGCCTTGAAACCTCGTGATCCATAGTCAATATTATCATGACACCACGTGCACAAAACCTTTCCGGGACGATCGATTTTCCGAATAAAATCACCGAACAAAGTCGTAACTTCCTTCTTCCCAACAGTATCAGTGATTTCCCTTTCCATCCAGTCCCATCGAAACTTATTTTTGACATGTTTATCAATTTCTTTTACTCGTAAAGCGTCCTTTCTCTCGAGAACCGACATCGTTTACATGTGGAAAATGGCGGTAATAACCATTATGAATGATGACGTTGTTAACGTCATCATTCATAACAGATGTCCTGATTGGTCACAAGGAACACATCGACCAATCAACTACGGCGTAATATAAACTACGTCTCGAATCTTGATTTAGGGTCGGAAAAAAAAAACGGAAAAACGGGAGTAATTTTTTTTTTTTTCCCGAGATTAAAAAAGACGGAATTCCGACTTTAGACGGAAAAATCACATGCCTGAATGTTCTATTTCAATGGCAATGTCAAAATATCCTAAGTTGTTATAGGGGACCTTCGCTGCTGATGGGGAGTTAGTGAAAAGTGAGTCAATAGCGCCTCAGCTGGTGGCAGCCAAGTAAAAATCAAAAGTTATGATAAAAATACACAAAAGATTAATTATAATGGAAGCCGCGACCCCGAATGGGACAAGCGGTAGAAAAAAGATGGATGGATGTATTTATACCTACTCAGTGGCCTAGTGGTTAGATCAGTGGTTCTTAACCTTGTTGGAGGTACCGAACTCCACCAGTTTCATATGCGCATTCACCGAACCCTTCTTCCGTGAAAAAAAAAAAAAAAATTTTTTTTTCAAATTCAAGAAAATATGTTTTTTTTACTGGTGCACAAAATGAACCGTTCATGAACATCACAATGTTCAAAGAACAAAACCAACACAGTGCATGAACTCACAACAAATTACACACCTTACACACATTACCATGAATTGATTAACGTGGACCACACTTGCCAACCCTCCCGGATTTTCCGGGAGACTCCCGAAATTCAGCGCCTCTCCCGAAAACCTTCCGGGACAAATTTTCTCCCGAAAATCTCCCGAAATTCAGGCGGAGCTGGAGGCCACGCCCCCTCCAGCTCCATGCGGACCTGAGTCCGCTTTCCCGCAATATAAAGAACGTCTACAGTAAAGCAGTCCGTCTGCCGTAAACAGCAATGTTGTGACACTCTTAAACAGGACAATACTGCCATCTAGTGCATTTGATGAAAGCACTTTTGTGCGTGCCACACAGCAATGCATCATCAGAGAGGGTGTTCAGCATGGTTAGAAAGATAGTGACAGAGAATAGAACAAGGATGGACAATTCAACCCTTAACTCAACAATGAGTAGATGAGTGTTATGTGTGTGTATATGTGTAAATAAATGAACACTGAAATTCAAGTATTTCTTTTATATATATATATATATATATATATATATATAGCTAGAATTCACTGAAAGTCAATTATTTATTATATATATATATATATATAGCCAACAAGCAAACCGTCAACTTCCTTGACGTCACTTTCAACCTGAGAAATAACAGCTACCAACCATTCACGAAACCCAACACAACACTCCAATACGTGCACCATGACAGCAACCACCCACCCACCACCACGAAAAGAATACCTACCGGAATCAATAAAAGGCTATCGATGCTGTCATCTAGCAAAGCTGAATTTGACCAAGCAACCCCCCCGTACCAAAAAGCCCTTGATGAAAGCGGATACAATTTCACCCTCACCTATGAACCCACGCCAGGAAACCAGCCAAAAAAGAACAGAAAACGGAACGACATCATCTGGTACAACCCCCCATACAGCAAAAACGTCTCAACGAACATTGGACACAAATTCCTCAATCTGATTGACAAACACTTTCCCAAAGACAACATCCTAAGAAAAGTATTCAACAAGAACAACATTAAATTGAGCTACAGCTGCATGAACAGTATACGACAAATCATCTCAAACCACAACAAAACAATTGCAAATGAGCCGTCGGCCCTCAGACAGAGCGACTCCAAAACCAACAAAGGATGTAATTGTCGAAAGAAACCTGATTGCCCCCTCAACGGGGGGTGCTTACAAACATCAGTTGTCTACCAATCTAAGGTAATACGCAAGGACATTAACACATCCGACACATATGTAGGATTAACCAAGGGAGAATTCAAAACCAGATGGAACAATCACAAGGCTTCTTTCAGGAACAAAAACCTGCGAAATACCACAGAACTCAGCAAACACATTTGGGACCTCAAAGACAATAATGTTGAATATTCAATAACATGGCAAATTCTTGCATCCAGCACACCTTACAATAGTGGTAATAAAAGATGCAACCTATGCTTGAAAGAGAAACTGTTTATTATTTACCGTCCAGACCTGTCATCCCTCAACAAGCGCAGCGAAATTGTAACAACATGCCGCCATAGACGGAAACACCTCCTAGGCAACACATGAGCCAATCACCACGCCCCTAGGCCAGCCTGTACCCACCCACTCTGTGCCCTATATAAACCATGGTATGCGAATGCTCCCATTAAAACCTCCTGACGATTGAGGGTACCCCCCCTCATGAAACAGGCCTGTAGAGATGAAATAGTCTTGTGATTTTTTTTCCCACACATACATACATATATATATATATATATATATATATATATATATATATATATATATATATATATATATATATATATATATATATATCCATCCATCCATCCATCAATGTTCTACCGCTTATTCCCTTCGGGGTCGCAGGGATATATATATATATATATATATATATATATATATATATATATATATATATATATATATATATATATATATATATATATGAAATACTTGACTTGGTGAATTCTAGCTGTAAATATACTCCTCCCCTCTTAACCACGCCCCCCCCAACCACGCCCCCCGCACCCACCCCCCGAAATTGGAGGTCTCAAGGTTGGCAAGTATGACGTGGAACCCGACTTAAACAAGTTGAAAAATGTATTCGGGTGTTACTATTTAGTGGTCAATTGTACGGAATATGTACTGTACTGTGTAAACTGTACTGTTTCATATAATGTATTCTCTTCCTTTGCAATCTGCTAGTAAAAGTTTCAATCGATCAATCAAACAACCTGCAAAACAGATGGAAAATTAGAGGGAACATTGTTTGAAGGTATCCATAATACGCTGATAGGGAGAAGTTTTTATTTACACGATAAGTCGGATGTGTCTTTACCTCCGCCGAACCCCTGAGGCCGACTCACCGAACCCTTAGGGTTCGATCGAACCCAGGTTAAGAACCATTGGGTTAGAGCAGTGGTTCTCAACCTTTTTTCAGTGATGTACCCCCTGTGAACATTTTTTTAATTCAAGTACCCCTTAATCAGAGCAAAGCATTTTTGGTTGAAAAAAAGAGATAAAGAAGTAAAATACAGCACTATGTCATCAGTTTCTGATTTATTAGATTGTATAACAGTGCAAAAATATTGCTCATTTGTAGTGGTCTTTCTTGAACTATTTGGCAAAAATAACTAAAAACTTGTTGAAAAATAAACAAGTGATTCAATTATAAATTAAAGCTGCAAGCAGCGTTGTTCGGGCCCGCGTATTTGGCAGGTGCTAGTCCTAAGTGTCCCAATACTTTTGTCTACTTTTAGTCTGAAGTGTCCCAAGACTTTTGTCTAGTGTACCTACCTTGTCTGCATTGTGTGGGCACGTTGGTGCTTCCTGCTTTTGAGCAGCCATCTTAAAAAAACAGCACCGCAGGAGCATCAGTGCAGCGGGTCTTTGAAGGGTCATAAAATCAAAACCGGAGCAGGTATCACAACTCTTTCACCAACTTTTAATCAGAAGGGTTCAATCTCTCTCCTGTGTTAGTTTGAAGCCGAAACAACAAACGCGCTCAGAGGAGATAATGTTTGAAGAAAGGTGACGGGTTTTTACAAAAATGTTGTGTTGAAGGGGGAATAGCAAACTTCCTGTATATTTTTGCTGGGGGTTGTCAACTTATGAAATGTAGGTCTAAGTGAGACCTACGGAGAGGTTTTTGTTTCATGTCTCTCCGACTTTCCCAGTGGGAGTTACAGGCAGTTTTGTAAAAAAAAAATTCCGAGGAGCAGTTTTTTGTCCGTTTTATTAAAAAATTGCTGTAGAGCGCAATTTTTAGATTTGGGGTTAGGTTTTTTCATTATATCACAGTTTTAGCCAGTCCTGATATGTGTGTTCAGTTTGGTGAGTTTTGAAGCATGTTAAGAGGGTCAAATAGCAGCTCAAAGAGGCAAAAGTGACTGTTTTTAGTACTTTTTTGTCTTGAAGGGGGAATTGCCAACTTCCTGTTGATTTTAGCCTGAGGATATACAATTATGAGAACTAGGTCTAGGTCAGACCTACATAGAGGTTTTTGTTTCATGTATCTCCGACCTTCCTAGTGGGAGTTACAGGCATTCTGTTTTTTTTTTCCTAGGGGGCGCTAGAGCGCAATTTTGATTTTTGCGGTTTGGTTTTTTTATTAAAAGACAATTTTCGCAGGTCCTGATGTGTGGGTCAAATATGGTGAGTTTTGAAGCATGTTAAGTGGGTCAAATTAGTGCTCGAAGAGGCGGCGGAAGAATAATAATAATAACTAGAGCGCAATTTTGAGTTTTGGGGTTCGTTTTTTTTATTAAAAGACAATTTTCGCAGGTCTTGATGTGTGGGTAAAATATGGTGAGTTTTGAAGCATGTTAAGTGGGTCAAATTAGTGCTCGAAGAGGCGGCGGAAGAATAATAATAATAAAGAATAATAATAAAACCTTAGAATAACAATAGGTCCTTATGTCCCATTGCATAAGGACTCCCTGTGGGAGTCCTTTTGCAATGGGCCATTGCGGGCCCTAATAATAATAAAGAATAATAAAACCTTAGAAATTCAATAGGTCCTTATGTCCCATTGCATAAGGACTCCCTGTGGGAGTCCTTTTGCAATGGGCCATTGCGGGCCCTAATAAAGATTTCTACACATAGAAGTAATCATCAACTTAAAGTGCCCTCTTTGGGGATTGTAATAGAGATCCATCTGGACTCATCAACTTAATTCTAAACATTTCTTCACAAAAAAATAAATCTTTAACATCAATATTTATGGAACATGTCCACAAAAAATCTCGCTGTCAATACTGAATATTGCATTGTTGCATTTCTTTTCACACTTCTTTTTGACAGACATTTTAGTGAGGGTCAAACCATCATGGCATGGGGGAAACTCTGGGTTTATGGTAATGAATGGAATAGCCTACTTGATTTGATGTTCAGTTTATGAATTCATATTTTGTTGAAGTATTATTCAATAAATATATTTATAAAGGATTTTTGAATTGTTGCTATTTTTAGAATATTTAAAAAAAAATCTCACGTACCCCTTGGCATACCTTCAAGTACCCCCCATTTGAGAACCACTGGGTTAGAGTGTCCGCCCTGAGATCGGTAGGTTGTGAGTTCAAACCCCCCGGCCGAGTCATACCAAAGACTATAAAAATGGGATCCATTACCTCCATGCTTGGTACTCAGCATCAAGGGTTGGAATTGGGGGTTAAATCCCCAAAAATGATTCCCGAGCGCGGCACCGCTGCTGCCCACTGCTCCCCTCAGGGGATGGGTCAAATGCAGAGGACAAATTTCCCCACACCTAGTGTGTGTGTGACAATCATTGGTACTTTAACTTAACAAAATTCGCTAAAGGTCTTCAAAACTCTCTTACATTTTTTTTGCCAAATATCAAGACACCGTGACCACAACCCTGATTTATCCATGTTGAAATATAACAGACTTTGATTCCTGTTAGGACTCCCACGTTAAGAACCGACTTCTACCACTTTCTGGAACATTGACCTACATGGCAGCCTTTCGTGTAAAAGCAGTTCGCTCGGGAAGTCGCTCCCAGTCCCCCAAAAAAACTGCCATTCATCATCGGCCGAGCCCATCGATTATCCAGCAAAGCAAAGTGAAAGTAAATCCATGAAGTCTCCAGTCGATCAGGTCAATAAACTCACGACCTTTCCAGACAATCCCCAATTGACTCAGGCTAATCAGACGGCCCGCGTCTATCGGTACATCGATATCCGTCCGACTGGACGAGCCTCCCGGAGTCCCACACAGATTAGCTGATGGACCAACGCCACCGCCAGCACGGAAAGCCCCAAAAGGAAGTACACTCACATTTTTTCATGGCAGTATGTCTTCTCAACAACTATTTCATACACATGGATGTACTTTAGAGTAGTCAGTGTACAGCTTGCACAGCAGTTTGGGCTGGACAATTAATCAAACTTTAATCAAGATTTGGATTTTGGTTTCTAACGATCATAAAAACATCAACATCGGAAAAAAATAAAATAATTATAGGGCCGCATATTCCTGAGCTTGTAAGTGGAACGGATGAGTGAAAAAAGGCAAAGTGTACAACAGGGGTGCTCATTACGTCGATCGCGAGCTACCGGTCGATCATGGAGGGTGTGTCAGTCGATCACCAGCCAGGCATTAAAAAAATAGTCCTAAAAATGAGCGATCATAAATCTTCACTATGACGTCACTTTCGTCACTTGATTGACATTCACGGCACCCGAGGGTCTTCTGAGATGAGCTTGTGCACAAGCTAGCAAGCTACGGAGTTTGCCGACAATGTATTTCTTGTAAAGTGTATACAAAAGAGTACGGAAGCTGGATAAATAAGATGCCAAAAACCAACCACTTTCATGTGGTATTGGACAGAAAGGAGGACTTTTTTTCTGCTCCTTTCGAAAATGTGGACGTTATCCGCACCACTGTCTGATTCCAATCAATGCAAGTCATCAGAATCAGGTAATACACCAACTTATATTCTTGTCTTCATGAAAGAAAGGAATCTATATGTGTTAAACATGCTTGTATTATCTTTAAACACTTTTAACTTATTAACAATATTAATTATATGTGTTAAACATGCTTGTATTATCTTTAAACACCTTTAACTTATTAACAATATTAACTATATGTGTTAAACATGCTTGTATTATCATTAAACACCTTTGACTTGTTAACAATATTAACTATATGTGTTAAACATGCTTGTATTATCATTAAACACCTTTGACTTGCTAACAATATTAACTGTATGTGTTAAACATGATTGTATTATCTTCAAACACCTTTAACTTGTTAACAATATTAACTATATGTGTTAAACATGCTTGTATTATCTTTAACCACCTTTAAGTTGTTATCAATATTAACTATATGTGTTAAACATTCTTGTATTATCATTAAACCCCTTTAATTTATTAACAATATTAACTATATGTGTTAAACATGCTTGCATTATCTTTAAACACCTTTAACTTATTAACAATATTAACTATATGTGTTAAACATGCTTGTATTATCATTAAACACCTTTGACTTGTTAACAATATTAACTGTATGTGTTAAACATGATTGTATTATCTTTAAACACCTTTAACTTGTTAACAATATTAACTATATGTGTTAAACATGCTTGTATTATCTTTAACCACCTTTAAGTTGTTATCAATATTAACTATATGTGTTAAACATTCTTGTATTATCATTAAACCCCTTTAATTTATTAACAATATTAACTATATGTGTTAAACATGCTTGCATTATCTTTAAACACCTTTAACTTATTAACAATATTAACTATATGTGTTAAACATGCTTGTATTATCATTAAACACCTTTGACTTGTTAACAATATTAACTGTATGTGTTAAACATGATTGTATTATCTTTAAACACCTTTAACTTGTTAACAATATTAACTATATGTGTTAAACATGCTTGTATTATCTTTAACCACCTTTAAGTTGTTATCAATATTAACTATATGTGTTAAACATTCTTGTATTATCATTAAACCCCTTTAATTTATTAACAATATTAACTATATGTGTTAAACATGCTTGCATTATCTTTAAACACCTTTAACTTATTAACAATATTGTATTATCATTAAACACCTTTAACACCTTTAACTTGTTAACAATATTAACTATATGTGTTAAACATGCTTGTATTATCATTAAACACCTTTAACTTATTAACAATATTAACTATATGTGTTAAACATGCTTGCATTATCATTAAACACCTTTAACTTGTTAACAAAAACATATATTTCATAAATAAGTAAATATAAATTATATATATGAATGAGGTAGATCCCCACGACTTGATCAATTGAAAAGTAGCTCGCCTGCAGAAAAAGTGTGAGCACCCCTGGTGTACAAGATGTTTGGGATCTCGCAGTGGTTGCTATGTTGTATTTGACACAGCGCTAAGACCGTATTTTTAGGACTATAAGGCGAACTTAAAATCCTTTTTTTTCCTCAAAACTTGACAGTGCGCCTTATAACCTGGTGCGCCTAATGTACGGAATGATTCTGGTTTTGCTTAACGACCTCAAAGCAATTTTATTTGGCACATAGTGTAATGATAAGTGTGACCGGTAGATGGCAGTCAAACATAAGATATACGTGTGGACTGCAATATGATGGAAATATGACTCAAGTAAACAACACCATTGAAAATATAGAACAGTACATTCGGCATTTAAAAATCTTATCAAAATGTTTTAGTACGACTTTGGTAAGCTATTGTCAGCGCATTAAAGTGAAGTGAATTATATTTATATAGCGCTTTTCTCAAGTGACTCAAAGCGCTTTACATTGTGAAACCCAATATCTAAATTACATTTTCTTTTTAAACCAGTGTGGGTGGCACTGGGAGCAGGTGGGTAAAGTGTCTTGCCCAAGGACACAACAGGAGTGACTAGGATGGCGGAAGCGGGGATCGAACCTGCAACCCTGAAGTTGCTGGCACGGCCATTCTACCAACCGAGCTATACCGAGTATTATTATGGTGTGTGTATATGGTAAGACATTATCTGCCGTTTTGTTTCGCAATATAATGCAAAAGCCACTTTTCTTACCTTCTGGTACCTGCTGATTTGTATTTGGGATCTGCATAAATCCTGAAAAATTGCGCGCTTCCACCTTTTTAGTCTGTGTCGACGCCGTAGTCAATAAGCTTCTTCTTTATCACTTTTTTTTATGGAACATTCATCCTCCGCTGTTGCCATTTCTAATATAAAGTAGTGTAAAGTTCTTACTTATATCTGTCACTAAACTCGCCATGAAAGCGCGAAAACATACCGGTGTAGTGAGTTTATATTATTCACTCAAGGAACTTTAGTTATTAGAGAGTTACGGTCGGACGGTTTTTCACGGGACACATTTCCGGTGAGGAGATGCTCATCCGTTAATGATTTAAGTAAAGTCTGAGTGTCATTACTTTTGACACTTCTTCCACTCTCGTCCTTGCACGCTACACCGCTACAACAAAGATGACGGGGAGAAGACGCTGTCGAAGGTGAGCCACGTAAATAAGACCGCCCACAAAACGGCGCATCCGGAAGCGACTGTCAGAAAGCTGCTTGAAGATGATGGGTAAAACATAATCTATGCAACATTTTGACCAAAGAACCGCCATTACATGTTATGTAGACCACAAGGAAGTCTTTTACATTGAGAGAAAAATAAAATAATATGACTCCTTTAATGCGCCCTATAATCCGGTGCGCCTTTTGTATGAAAATGAACCTGAATAGACCCGCTCATCGGCAGTGCGCCTTACAATCCGGTGCACCCTATGGTCCGGAAAATATGGTATGTTTGTATTTTTGGTCGTAACAAAACAGAAATTATGAAGCAAGACGAGTTTCATGAAGTCACTCATGCTTTGGGAACTCGATTAACAGGAAACAGGAAGTGGGAGGGACACGCAAGCAGCCTATCACGTAACAGTATAAACTACACCTTTCCTGCTGTTGGGCTCCCAGTCCCAGACCGTAGTCGAGGAGCGCAGGGGAGGGACGACGTTCCCTCCAGGGCCAATGTTTTCGTCGGTGGTAAGATCCTGCACTTTACCCGACAATGGGTGTGCTAAGCGCCGCTTTCGGGTTGGAATGACAAAGCTGCCGATTCGTGACAATTTAGTCTCTTTATTCTTATTTCTGCGGAAATAAGAATAAAGCGACTAAATGGTCACTATTGCTACATGCTACCGCTCGCTCTCCTAACTCTTCCACTCACCCAACACACTGCCATTCTTAAAGGAGCACACACACACATACGCTACTCTCATAACTAGTGTGGTTGCGCCATCTTGCAGTGGATTCTCTGGATGGTTATGGTTTTGAGTTTTTTTCAAACATGCATACAATTACAACATGATGCATCACATTGTGCAGAAATATGGGGAAATACATATCACAGCAACATAATGCCTTTATTTCTTTCACAGAAAAGAGCAATTCGTATCATTTTTACAGTAGGATATAGAGACCACACAAATCCACTCTTCATTAGGTCAGGATTATTAAAAACTAAAAGACATTGTAGAATTGCATACTCTATTAGTGATGTTCAAAGTTAGAAATAAAGTTCTTCCAAAGGACTTACAAAAGTTATTTGTGTTCACGTCGGAAGATGAGAATCACAGAAGGTCGTATGACTTTAAATATCCAAGAGTGCGAACACATTTGAAGCAAATGTGCTTATCTGTTGCTGGTGTGAAAGCATGGAATTCTCGAAACAAAGACTTGAAAAGCTGCAAGAATATCTTTGAATTTAAAAGGAGTTACAAAAAGAAAACAACTGGAATTATATCAAACTGATTTTTGATTTTGATTAGAACGTGTCATTTTGAAAATGCTTAAACGAAAATTAAAAGTCTGTTGGAGTTCGGGTGTTGGTGGAGGGAACAGTGATAAAGTCATCTAAAAAATGTGTGTTAAAAAGGGGGCAGATAAATATAATAGTATTCTTCCATCTGCTCCTTTCTGATCATGGAAATGTATAAGAAACAAAAAAACAATGAAAGTGTCAACTGTATATGGCTTGTATATGTATTTTCATGAAAGGAATACAAATAAATGATGATGAAATGATGATCACATGGCGTGAGAAGAGAAACTGTGATATAGCAACTCAATAACAGAAACCCGTCTTTGGTTTGGTTGGTTTTAATGCAGACAGTGCAGCAACATCCTGACAACTCCAATGTGTCGGTTTAATGAGTTGCTTCTCAAACTACTGAGTGGTGTTTAATAACTTATCAATCAATCAATCAATCAATCTTTATTTATATAGCCCTAAATCACAAGTGTCTCAAAGGGCTGCACAAGCCACAACGACATCCTCGGTACAAAGCCCACATACGGGCAAGGAAAAACTCACCCCAGTGGGACGTCGATGTGAATGACTATGAGAAACCTTGGAGAGGACCGCATATGTGGGTAACCCCCCCCCCTCTAGGGGAGACCGAAAGCAATGGATGTCGAGTGGGTCTGACATAATATTATATAATAACTTATAGGCTTATCGAGTGTCTCAAATCTGCAACTACCTTCAAATCTACTTTAATTATATTATTACCCTTCTACCTGGCTACCAGACACTCTCTCCACTGATAAGTAGCACCATTGGTAAGTTGGAAATAGTTTCACTGTATTTACTGGCAGGCTGAAATGAGTCATAAATAATTATCGATATCAATCAATATAAATCCCACTGTTTATATGAAACATACTTCACTAATGAGAGTATTTGGCGAGCGCTGGTTTGTCCTACTAATTTCAGCCATCCTTGAACTCACCGTAGTTTGTTTACATGTACTAATTTCTCCGATGCTGCCACAGAAAGACGTGTTTTACGCCACTTCTTCTTCGTCTCATTTTGTCCACCAAACGTTTTATGCTGTGCGTGAATGGACAAAGGTGAGCTTTGTTGATGTTATTGACTTGCTGGAGTGCTAGTCAGGCATATTTGGTCAATGCATGGCAGCAAGCTAATCGGTGCTAACATGCTAAATAGGCTATCTGTATGTACATATTGCATCATTATGCTTCGTTCGCAGGTGTATTTGAGCTCATTTAATTTCCTTAAATACACACATCTATACCTTTGGTCATTCTGAGACAGTCACATACCTGCCAACTTTTGAAATCAGAAAAACCTAGTAGCCAGGGTCCAGGGGCCGCAGGCCCTGGTAGTTCCAGGACAAAGTCCTGGTGGGGGGTTCCTTCGCCCCCCGACGCAAAATGATTATTAGCATTCAGACAGGTTAAAATGTTGCTAAAACCATCACTTTTCTATCAGTCACAGTGACTTTTCAAAACAAAAATATTACAGCAAAAATCATATGGGTTGATTGACATGTTTATTCTGTAAGCTAACTTCAATAGTTTGAAATTATTTTGACAGTTAATGCCAGTTATCCTGTCAACCTTTCACAAGACTTCAATTTGTTAATTGAAAGTATAAATACTTTTTACAGTAAACAAATGGTAAAACAGTACTAAACAATTCCATTAAAAAAAAAATTGGTGTCATTATTAACTTTCTGTCCAAGCTTGTATAATCTACTGCCTTGTTCAATTGTAAAAAATATTCTGTGCCTAAAATTCACATTTCTATCACAATTATCATACTGTAAACATGGTAAGCTAACTTCATTAAAATTAATAGTCCTGTCAATAGCATGGAATTACAATTCAAATGTAGTTTTTTTGTAAACCTTTCAAAAGAATTCAAAATATGAAAAATTAATGAAAATGAATTTAAGCCATCAGACACTTGAAAAGTGGCACATCACATCTCTAATGTAATCATTTTAACTTTTCAACAGAAATAGCACTGCAAAAATATTAAGGACATACTTCTGTATTTTGGTAGTTATGCTGTCAACATTTAACAAGATTTCTTCAACTTGGACTTGAAAGCATAAATAGTATAAACACTTTTAACAGTATAACAGTACTAAACAATTCCAATAGATAACATTGGTGTCATTACCTTTTTGTTTGCTCAATTATTGCCTCCGTAAATAAAACTTTGGCATTTATCACATCCAAAGAATCTGTTTGGGCGACGAAAAACGTTGAACGTTTTCCACTTGTATCGCTATCAACGGCATTAGACTTGTGTTTTTTTGTCCCAACGTGGTCTTTTACATCGCTAATTCCTCCGTGTCCGATCGAAACATCTTGTCTGCACAAGGTGCAATTCGCGTAGTTTTCACCCTTTTTGGAACGGATAATTATTCCCGGATAGGCTTTTGAATATTCTTCACGGAATGACTGCAGTTTTCTTTTCGGTTTAAGACTCGTATGCGATTTTTCTCCGGCTGATTCCATGATCGTTCGCTTGTTTGGAAACAATGGCAACTGGTGCCTCGGGCTTGGCAGCGGTGCTATAAATAGCCTCGCGCATGGCATTCGGAATGGCTCAATAGGAAGTTACGGGAAGCACTGGAAGGGCTGGGCGATATGACTAAAAAATGTATCACGATATAAGTGTTTCATATCAGTCGATATCGATAATTATTGATTAAAAAAAATAAATATTCTAAATAAAGACCAGGAGAAAAAAGGCTGAATTTAAATACTTTTATTTTAAATATAAGTAGGTAGCATGTCCTTCGCTAATTGATCCACCACTGCATCCGTTATTTCTTTATAACGTTTTGAATTTTTGTCATATGGCACTGCTGCCGAGTATCTCTCGATGGTGGTCTGTTGTTGCCGCTTCGGTGCTGTTCCACTTGCACCGGCTGATGTAGATGGTTGTGGTTGTTTGTTACTGCTGTACTCCAGCGGGTGAGAGCGGCTCAGGTGGTAAAATAAGTTTGTCGTGTCCCCAGACTTGGTCGGGACAACGACCTTGCAAAGTTTGCAGACAGTATTACTCTGATTCGTATCGGACTTAAAAAATCCAAAATACTGCCAAACTGGTGACGTGACGTTTCCTTTTTTATTTACAATTTCCTCTCGTGCCGCCGCACTCATATTCCCGTTTTGTTTCACTCCTCGTCGTCAGCTCGCCGCTGTTGCTTTTTTTTTTCCCTGTTAGCATTTCCCAGAATGCCTGCGGTTCAGGCTCGGCATTTCTTCCTATTTTTTCTAACAGAACTCAGTGAAATTATCGAACGTTCTATCGACCCCATTTTCTATTGATATTGATCACATGTCTATGGCGATATATATTGTTATTGTTTTATCGCCCAGCCCTAGGAAGCAGTGTCGATTGTCATTGTTGTTATGCGATTTCGTGAATAAAACTTAAAAAAAAAAAAAAAAATTAATTAATGAAAAACCGTATTTTTTATCACTGCAACCGTAACCCGGAATAGGTTGATGAAAACCGTACTAATTACGGGAAAACCGGAGTAGTTGGCAGGTATGCAGTCATTTCCAGAAGTTATCTCATCCTGTGAGAAGCATCCATTTTACTAATGATTTCCAATGTTGCAAAACATGTGGAGAATGCAAATTAAAATACAACATTTCTGCCTTTGATAGTAGGCTAATATAGCTAATATACATCATGTGTTGCCTCCATTATAACACTTTTGGCGGCTCCAGACAGACTTTTTTTTTTTTAATGTTTGGTCCAATATGGCTCTTTCAACATTTTTGGGATGCCGACCCCTGGTGTAAGGAATAAATGAGTAGACTTTAACGTCTATTTACAGTTTTAATGGACAAAGGCAAGACCTCCAAGCCTACAGGAGGCAGTGTAGCTCCAGAAAGTGGGGTAACGAGACAGAACTGTGGGAGTAACTTGGCCACTTTTCTCCCAGAGGCGTTTTAAAGAAGTGTCCTGATTAAAGCATGAAAGGAGATAACAAATGCTTCCATACATGGAACACGAGGATCGCTGAAGCGTACCGAGTCAGAAAATGAAGTGAATCATACGCTCTGACCTTTCGCAATTTCCACGGATCTTAACTCAACTACACTCAAAAACACAACAACATCCTCCTACTCCTGGATATTTGGGAGCGACCCAGTGGAAGAAGGCAGGACGGAAGAATGGCGTCCAACGCGGCGCCGTGCCAAACAGGCCCGAAGCGCTTTTTTGGGAATTCTAAAGCAGTTTGTGCTTGTTTGGTGAAGACCTTAAACAACAGCAAAGCTTGTTTGCTACTACGGTAAGAGCAGCTACTCTGAATATTTCATCCACGTTCAAGTTAGGAGTTAGAACTGGTGTATGACGCTGTACAAGCTTTCCACGCTAAAAAAAATCACCATATTGATAACATTTTTTTACAATGAACATTAAAAGACAGGAGGATT
This sequence comes from Nerophis lumbriciformis, assembly GCF_033978685.3. Classification (NCBI taxonomy): domain Eukaryota; kingdom Metazoa; phylum Chordata; class Actinopteri; order Syngnathiformes; family Syngnathidae; genus Nerophis; species Nerophis lumbriciformis. The sequence goes on from NC_084556.2 coordinate 6,733,826, forward strand.
TTAACAAAATCAATTTGATTTTCACAGCTTTGCATTTTACTGTCATGTTAAGTAAAATATAATAAATTATATTTATAACACTTTTGCATTTTTTATTTAAATTAACAATTTTATTTTAAGTTCATTATCATTTTGAGTGTATTTAAAATTATACATCGTTATCTATCCTTACTGTATAACTACAAATCTGCAAAAATGTAATAAAAACAATGTGTGTCTATCTCTGTGTGTCTGTCTTTAATTGCTGTTTAAAAAAAACTTATCTGTTCCAATGGCAGACCCACTTATGCAATGACTTTTCAATGGTAATGTATTAGTGATACAATCACATTTTTATTGTTCGATTTTCACAACTCTACGTTTTGGAACATTGTCATGTAAAGTAAAATGTAATACACTGTATATATTACACATTTTTTTATTTAAAGGGGAACATTATCACCAGACCTATGTACCGTATTTTCCGCACTATAAGGCGCATCGGATTATAAGGCGCACCTTCAATGAATGGCATATTTCAAAACTTTGTTCATATATAAGGCGCACCGGATTATAAGGCGCACCTATGTCAACAAAACAGTCAGATAGGTCAGTCAAACTTTATTAATAGATAACAAACCAGCGTTCTGACAACTCCGTTCACTCCCAAAATGAATAAACAGCTGATTTACTCGTGTTACGTAAATCAAACGTGCAATCACAATATAGTAACACGTGAAATAGTGCAGAGCAATAACAATATATCAATAACTCAACGTTGCTCAAACGTTAATGTCACACAACACAACACACTAAATAAAAATGTAAAGCTCACTTTATGAAGTTATAGCTCATTCACAAATCCCTCGAATTCTTCCTCTTCAGTGTCCGAATTAAACAGTTGAGCGAATACGGCATCCAACATGGCCGGCTCCGTCTCGTCGAAGTCGTCATTAATGGAGTCAGTGTCGTTGCCGTTTATTAGTTCAGTGACAATTCCTGCCTTCCTGAAAGCTCGGACCACAGATGAGACTGAATCAGCCCAGGCATTTACGATCCACTGGCAGATAGTGGCGTATGTCATCTGGCGCTGTCTCCCTGTCTTGGTGAACGTCACGTGTGTTCGCCTTCTGTCATCCACTGTTCCCACGCAGTTAGCAGTCTAGCTTCGAATGCCCTGTTGACACCAATATCTAGTGGCTGGAGGTCTTTTGTCAATCCACCCGGAATGACGGCGAGTATTGAATTAAGCGCGTAAGCGTGTCTCTTAATGTGATGTTATGAGCTAGCAAATATAACAACTACACTACCCAGCATGCAACGATAGTTACGAGCATGCGCGGTAGCCCTGAGAAGCGTTGTTGTATGCTGGCAGTTAGAATGTGGTTATGAGCACGCTGTGAGTAAACGTTGAGAACTCAGTTAACACGCCTAGTCTGCATTATTTATAATTAGACAGACAACACACTTAATAGGAGCCATTTTGGGGTCTTTACATAAACACACAAATGGAAATGAAACGTCACATATCCCAGCATGCACCGCGCGCTTCTTCTTCTTCTACGGGGAAAAAAGATGGCGGCTGTTTACCGTAGTTGCGAGACCGAAACTTTATGAAAATTAATATTAATATTAACCCATATATAAGGCGCACCGGATTATAAGGCGCACTGTCAGCTTTTGAGAAAATTTGTGGGTTTTAGGTGCGCCTTATAGTGCGGAAAATACGGTAAGCGTCAATATATACCTTGATGTTGCAGAAAAAAGATCATATATTTTTTTAACCGATTTCCGAACTCTAAATGGGTGAATTTTGGCGAATTAAACGCCTTTCTAATATTCGTTCTCGGAGCGATGACGTCACAACGTGGGGTCACATCGGGAAGCAATCCGCCATTATCTCAAACACCGAGTCAAATCAGCTCTGTTATTTTCCGTTTTTTCGACTGTTTTCCGTACCTTGGAGACATCATGCCTCGTCGGTGTGTTGTCGGAGGGTGTAACAACACGAACAGGGACGGATTCAAGTTGCACCAGTGGCCCAAAGATGCGAAAGTGGCAAGAAATTGGACATTTGTTCCGCACACTTTACCGACGAAAGCTATGCTACGACAGAGATGGCAAGAATGTGTGGATATCCTGCGACACTCAAAGCAGATGCATTTCCAACGATAAAGTCAAAGAAATCTGCCGCCAGACCCCCATTGAATCTGCCGGAGTGTGTGAGCAATTCAGGGACAAAGGACCTCGGTAGCACGGCAAGCAATGGCGGCAGTTTGTTCCCGCAGACGAGCGAGCTAAACCCCCTGGATGTCTTGGCTCACACCGATTCTACCGTCCCTTATGCCACCGAAGATGATCAATAGAAGAATATCGACCCTTGCTTCCCTGGCCTGCTGACATCAACTCCAAAACTGGACAGATCAGCTTTCAGGAAAAGAGCGCGAGTGACTGTTTTTAGTACTTTTTGTTCGGGAGTCCTTTTGCAATGGGCCATTGCGGGCCCTAATAATAAAACCTTAGAAAAACAATAGGTCCTTATGTCCCATTGCATAAGGACTCCCTGTGGGAGTCCTTTTGCAATGGGCCGTGCGGGCCCTAATAATGTGTTAATTCCACGACTGTATATATCGGTATCGGTTGATATCAGAATCGGTAATTAAGAGTTGGACAATATCGGAATATCGGCAAAAAAGTCATTATCGGACATCGCTAGTTAACACTACACTGCAGCACCGGGGCAGAGCCGGAGGAAACGAGAGGCGTTGAGTGGAGCCAAAGCAGAGGAGATGGGTGAACCATCAGGAAATCATGACACATATCAGTTGATACTGAAGCAACAAAATCGCCTCAGCGGATTACAGCCAGGTAGTGCACACCATTCGCTGTTAGTTCTTGGTCATTAGTTAAGTTTTTTTTACTGTTTTTTAAAAAAGCACAAACTTCTCATTTTCTAAAACCTCAATGTCGGTTGCAGAGTTGCAGCCTGCCTAAAATGCAGAGTCATTAAAGAGCGCATTTTATTTATTTATTTTTATACGGGACACTTAGCACCGTCGTTAACCCTCAGTGACTCGCCGTGGCTGTTTGGCAATAAAAGCAGTCGGCCATCAATCACACTGATAAGACCGAGTTATTTTCTTGTGAATGTTGCCTCTAATGCCTCCAAACGCTCGTCTTTGCACGGCCGGCAAGGACCAGCGGCTTCGATAAAGGCGCCCGATCGTTCCGCAACGGGAACGTCTTCCGTGCCGCCGGTGATTGATGACCGCGCGAATAAACTCATCGCTCTGGAAACGTAATGCTCGTCTGTTTTCCAGACGTACTGTAAATCAAAACCGCTCAGCCAACGTGCAATCGGAAGTGACATCGGTTACACGGCTGCAGACACTAAAAAAAAACAAAGAAAGTCGAGTAACATTTAAAAGCAAAAAGTGACCATGATATAATAAGCACATATGAGTCCATATTATGTTACGACTAGATGCATTTATCGGCCGATAAATGCATTAAAATGTAATATCGGAAATTATCGGTATCGTTTTTTTTTTGTTTGTTTGTTTGTTTTTTTGTTTTTTTTATTAAATCAACATAAAAAACACAAGATACACTTACAATTACTGCACCAACCCAAAAAACCTCCCTCCCCCATTTACACTCATTCGCACAAAAGGGTTGTTTCTTTCTGTTATTAATATTCTGGTTCCTACATTATATATCAATATATATCAATACAGTCTGCAAGGGATACAGTCCGTAAGCACACATGCTGGTCCACTAATAGTACTAACCTTTAAAAGTTAATTTTACAAATATTTATTAATTACTAGTTTCTATGTAACTGTTTTTATATTGTTTTACTTTTGTTTATTCAAGAAAATGTTTTTAATTTATTTATCGAATTTTATTTTATAAACATTTTTTTTAAAAGTACCTTATCTTCACCATACCTGGTTGTCCAAATTAGGCATAATAATGTGTTAATTCCACGACTGTATATATCGGTTGATATCGGTATTGGTTGATATCTGTATCGGTAATTAAAGAGTTGGACAATATCGGATATCGGCAAAAAGCCATTATCGGACATGCCTGGTTACGACACACAATAACTCTTGCAATTGCACACCCTGTGTGTGCCTAACTGTGTAGTAGTAGTCAATGTTTGTCCATAAGCCTGGAAGTCGCTCCATTCTGCGTGACGGAAATAATTTTTTTTTTTTTTTTAAATCAGCGTCTTTCGCTGCAGTGGTCTCACTGGGGTGTTTTCAGTGTGACCTGCAGAGGGAGCCAACTTGTAGATAAGGATTGTTTTGGTTAGGGTGAGCAGACACATTCCAATTCACATTCTGGCTCTCACATTGATCATGATTTCGCCTTGCAGAGCAAAAAGCTTCTCCGAGATGTTTCCCAGTTTGCAATTCAGTTCAGAAATGGTCAAAGTCTGAGTGCCCACAGCTTTGCCCAACCCATCTAGCATGACGGGCAGCCTTTGGGCTCCTTTAACGGCTGCCATCATCTTCTTAATTTAAAAAAAATGTTTGTTAGCAAGGACCACTTCAAAGCCTGGTTGCTTGAGTTAGGGAGGCAAACAGGAAGTGACACACACCCGTCAAATCTAGGCATATGGTTAATCTTCCAGTTACACAATGCTGAGTCATCACAGGATATTTTTAAACAACTTCTGCATTCACGGGTTTACTATAAGGGAAATCTCTCAGTCGTTTGGGCTGTGATTAGTTCTCATTGTCAACGGCTGGGTTGTTTCGTTGGCCGGGGTTATCAAATTATTAAACATAAAAGCACTAAAAATAATGGTGCTGATGGTAGCGGGCTAATTTCGTGCACTCATTATCACGCTGGGAGTGTTGCAGGGGCAGCTTTGGTGATTTCTTGTTGCGTCATCGCAAGGTAATAAGCTAAAACCTTGTTCCGATTTCTAGGCACAAAAAAACAACCTCATAAAAGGTAAATAATTGGGCTGTCAGAGTTATTGCATTAAAGACTGTGATTAATCACAGAAAAGATCAGTTTACGCATGTATATACGCAGAATAACCACGCAATTTATTCATCTATTTATTTATTATTAAATGATCTTTTACCTTCACCGTGGATGGTTACGAGTTGTTATACGTCAGTGCAAAGATGAGTGGTGTCACATCAAAATAAACTCTGACTGGGCTTCGGATAAAACGGTAAACAAGCTCTAAAGAAATAAAAGACATTTTGAAAATGTTCGTTAATGACAGTGAAATTGCAATTTAAAAAAATATCGGGGTCTTTTTGAAAAAGTAAACTTAAATTATACAAACCCTGTTTCCATATGAGTTGGGAAATTGTGTTAGATGTAAATATAAACGGAATACAATGATTTGCAAATCCTTTTCAACCCATATTCAATTGAATATGCTACAAAGACAACATATTTGATGTTCAAACTGATAAACTTTTTTTTTTTTTTGCAAATAATCATTAACTTTAGAATTTGATGCCAGCAACACGTGACAAAGAAGTTGGGAAAGGTGGCAATAAATACTGATAAAGTTGAGGAATGCTCATCAAACACTTATTTGGAACATCCCACAGGTGAACAGGCAAATTGGGAACAGGTGGGTGCCATGATTGGGTATAAAAGTAGATTCCATGAAATGCTCAGTCATTCACAAACAAGGATGGGGCGAGGGTCACCACTTTGTCAACAAATGCGTGAGCAAATTGTTGAACAGTTTAAGAAAAACCTTTCTCAAGCAGCTATTGCAAGGAATTTAGGGATTTCACCATCTACGGTCCGTAATATCATCAAAGGGTTCAGAGAATCTGGAGTAATCACTGCATGTAAGCAGCTAAGCTCGTGACCTTCGATCCCTCAGGCTGTACTGCATCAACAAGCGACATCAGTGTGTAAAGGATATCACCACATGGGCTCAGGAACACTTCAGAAACCCACTGTCAGTAACTACAGTTGGTCGCTACATCTGTAAGTGCAAGTTAAAACTCTCCTTTGCAAGGCGAAAACCGTTTATCAACAACAACACCCAGAAACGTTGTCGGCTTCGCTGGGCCTGAGCTCATCTAAGATGGACTGATACAAAGTGGAAAAGTGTTCTGTGGTCTGACAAGTCCACATTTCAAATTGTTTTTGGAAAATGTGGACGTCGTGTCCTCCGGACCAAAGAGGGAAAGAACCATCCGGATTGTTATAGGCGCAAAGTTGAGAAGCCAGCATCTGTGATGGTATGGGGGTGTATTAGTGCCCAAGACATGGGTAACTTACACATCTGTGAAGGCGCCATTAATGCTGAAAGGTGCATACAGGTTTTGGAGCAACATATGTTGCCATCCAAGCAACGTTACCGCAGACGTGAGCACATCACCCCTATTTTAGCGTCCCTTCACTGGCTCCCTGTGCGTTACCGAATACATTTTAAACTCCTTTTATTTGTTTTTAAATGTCTAAACAACCTCGCGCCAACCTATCTCTCCGACCTCCTTCAGCCTTACTGCCCCACCCGATCCTTAAGATCAGCCGATCAGCTGCTGTTGACGGTCCCTGACACAAGGCTGAAGCTTAGAGGTGACAGAGCTTTCGCCGTTGCTGCTCCCAAGCTCTGGAACGACCTACCCCTGAGTGTTAGACAAGCCTCCTCTCTTCCTGTTTTTAAATCTCTCTTAAAAACATACTTTTATTCCATGGCTTTTAACACTGAGTGATATCCATCCTGCAATGGCGCCCCATAATACACCTGCTCTGATCCTGTTTTTATGTTTTTATGTTTTTATTAATTCTATTTTAACTATTTATTTTTTATCGTGTTCTGTTTGTGTTGTGTTGTGTTTGCTCGGTACTCGTTTTATCTTTTAACCTGCTCATTGTACAGCACTTTGGCTACCCCTGTGGTAAATTTTAAATGTGCTCTATAAATAAAGTTGATTTGATTTGATTTGATGGACGCCCCTGCTTATTTCAGCAAGACAATGCCAAGCCACGTGTTACATCAACGTGGCTTCATAGTAAAAGAATGCGGGTACTAGACTGGCCTGCCTGTAGTCCAGACCTGTCTCCCATTGAAAATGTGTGGCGCATTATGAAGCCTAAAATACCACAACGGAGACCCCCGGACTGTTGAACAACTTAAGCTGTACATCAAGCAAGAATGGGAAAGAATTCCACCTGAGAAGCTTAAAAAATGTGTCTCCTCAGTTCCCAAACGTTTACTGAGTGTTGTTAAAAGGAAAGGCCATGTAACACAGTGGTGAACATGCCCTTTCCCAACTACTTTGGCACGTGTTGCAGCCATGAAATTCTAAGTTAATTCATATTTGCAAAAAATAAATAAAGTTTATGAGTTTGAACATCAAATATGTTGTCTTTGTAGTGCATTCAATTGAATATGGGTTGAAAAGGATTTGCAAATCATTGTATTCCGTTTATATTTACATCTAACACAATTTCCCAACTCATATGGAAACGGGGGTTTGTAAAATCAGCCGATACTGATCAGAAGCCGTTCATGTCGGGGGGTGTTTTTAGGGCAAACTACTGACACTGTTCTGTTGCTGATTAATAAGAACACATTGATCTTGATCTCTTAATCTATTTCCTGGCGTCGTATCTTGAGCTAAATATCAAAGGAACTATCAAAGAAAACCCACATCATCTGATTATCTGATCATATTCCTAAGCATTAGTTTAGCTTTGACGACCGTCATGAAGAAGCGCGGCACTGCCAAAGCAAGCGCAGACATCCTCCCTTAGCTCAAATCACAGCCAGCTGCCAGGTGCTCTGTGAGCGATGGTGCCATCGCATGGATTAGGGACCCCCTCGGGGACGGCGCCGAGCTCATCCCCGAGTTTGAGTTACGAGCCGCCTCGCTCGTAAGACCACCCCCAACCCCTCCACTCCCTCCAGTATTGATCTCAGGGGTCTGCAGAAACAAGCTTTTTCTTTTTGCATCGCTGTCCCCACAAAGTCAGCACCTGAATTACCTACCGAGCCCTCACAATTTATCACACCGCCCTCGTTCTTACTGGCCCACACGGACACGGACAGATCCCAAGACTTCATCTTCCGAGTCGGGGTTCTTAAAATGCAATCCTCTGTGTTTCGGACTGTCAAACAAATCACTGTCGGAATGCTAAAAACAATGCTAACAACAAAGTACTTCTGACTTTCGATATCCTCACAGAACATCTGCTAGACAGAACAGAAAATTCCCAAAACTGCTGTAAAATATTATACAGTCATATTTTTTCCCAACTTTAATTACATCGCATAATACATCCCCGGATTATGCAACTGCTGGGAATTTCCACAAGAGAAATGGGACACAGAAGTGGGTATCAACTCCATCTACAGTCGTGGTCAAAAGTTTACATACACGTGTAAAGAACATAATGATGTGAAGGCTGTCCTGAGTTTCCAATCATTTCTAAATCTCTTATTTTCTTGTGAGTGATTGGAGCACATACTTCTTTGTCACAAACACATTCATGAAGTTTGGTTCTTTTATGAATTTATTATGGGTCTACTGAAAATGTGGTCAAAAATATACATACCGTATTTTCCGCACTATAAGGCGCACCGGATTATTAGCCGCACCTTCAATGAATGGCATATTTCATAACTTTGTCCACCAATAAGCCGCCCCGGACTATAAGCCGCGCCTACGCTGCGCTAAAGGGAATGTCAAAAAAAACAGTCAGATAGGTCAGTCAAACTTTAATAATATATTAAAAACCAGCGTTCTAACAACTCTGTCCCAAAATGTACCGTATTTTCCGCACTATAAGGCGCACCGGATTATTAGCCGCACCTTCAATGAATGGCATATTTCATAACTTTGTCCACCAATAAGCCGCCCCGGACTATAAGCCGCGCCTACGCTGCGCTAAAGGGAATGTCAAAAAAACAGTCAGATAGGTCAGTCAAACTTTAATAATATATTAAAAACCAGCGTTCTAACAACTCTGTTCACTCCCAAAATGTACGCAAATGTGCAATCACAAACATAGTAAAATTCAAAATAGTGCAGAGCAATAGCAACATAATGTTGCTCGAACGTTAATGTCACAACACACAAAATAAACATAGCGCTCACTTTCTGAAGTTATTCTTCATTCGTAAATCCTTCGTCTTCGGTGTCCGAAGTGAAAAGTTGGGCAAATTTACGATCCACTGGCAGATGTTGGCGTCGTCTGGCGCTGTCTCCCTGTCTTAGTGAAGGTGTGTTCGCCTTCTGTCATCCACTGTTCCCACGCAGTTAGCAGTCTAGCTTCGAATGCCCTGTTGACACCAATATCTAGCGGCTGGAGGTCTTTTGTCAATCCACCCGGAATGACGGCGAGTATTGAATTAAGCGCGTAAGCGTGTCTCTTATTGTGATGTTATGAGCTAGCAAATATAACAACTACACTACCCAGCATGCAACGATAGTTACGAGCATGCGCGGTAGCCCTGAGAAGCGTTGTTGTATGCTGGGAGTTAGAATGTGGTTATGAGCACGCTGTGAGTAAACGTTGAGAACTCAGTTAACACGCCTCGTCTGCATTATTTATAATTAGACAGACAACACACTTAATAGGAGCCATTTTGGGGTCTTTACATAAACACACAAATGGAAATGAAACGTCACATATCCCAGCATGCACCGCGCGCTTCTTCTACGGGGAAAAAAGATGGCGGCTGTTTACCGTAGTTGCGAGACCTAAACTTTATGAAAATGAATCTTAATATTTATCCATATATAAAGCGCACCGGGTTATAAGGCGCACTGTCAGCTTTTGAGAAAATTTGTGGTTTTTAGGTGCGCCTTATAGTGCGGAAAATACGGTACGCAAATGTGCAATCACAAACATAGTAAAATTCAAAATAGTGTAGAGCAATAGCAACATAATGTTGCTCGAACGTTAATGTCACAACACACAAAATAAACATAGCGCTCACTTTCTGAAGTTATTCTTCATTCGTAAATCCTTCGAATTCTTCGTCTTCGGTGTCCGAATTGAAAAGTTGGGCAAATGTGGGATCCAAAATGGCCGGTTCCGTCTCGTCGAAGTCATCGGAGTCAGTGTCGCTGTTGTTGTCCAGTAGTTCTGTGAATCCTGCCTTCCGGAAAGCTCGGACCACAGTTGTGACCGAAATATCTGCCCAGGCATTTACGATCCACTGGCAGATGTTGGCGTATGTCGTCCGGCGCTGTCTGCCTGTCTTAGTGAAGGTGTGTTCGCCTTCGGTCATCCATTGTTCCCACGCCGTTCGCAGTCGTGATTTGAATGCCCTGTTGACACCAATATCCAGCGGTTGGAGTTCTTTGGTTAATCCACCCGGAATGACGGCGAGTGTTGTATTTGTGTGCTTCACTTGTTTTTTGACACCATCTGTGATGTGGGCGCGCATAGAGTCGTATATCAACATGGACGGAGCTGCGTGAAAAAAGCCACCCGGCCTCTTCGCGTAAACTTCCCTTAACCACTCGCTCATCTTTTCTTCATCCATCCATCCCTTCGAGTTAGCTTTTATGATGACGCCGGCTGGAAAGGTCTCTTTTGGCAAGGTCTTCCTTTTGAATATCACCATGGGTGATATTTTAGCGTCCCTTCACTGGCTCCCTGTGCGTTACCGAATACATTTTAAACTCCTTTTATTTGTTTTTAAATGTCTAAACAACCTCGCGCCAACCTATCTCTCCGACCTCCTTCAGCCTTACTGCCCCACCCGATCCTTAAGATCAGCCGATCAGCTGCTGTTGACGGTCCCTGACACAAGGCTGAAGCTTAGAGGTGACAGAGCTTTCGCCGTTGCTGCTCCCAAGCTCTGGAACGACCTATCCCTGAGTGTTAGACAAGCCTCCTCTCTTCCTGTTTTTAAATCTCTCTTAAAAACATACTTTTATTCCATGGCCTTTAACACTGAGTGATATCCATCCTGCAATGGCGCCCCATAATACACCTGCTGTGATCCTGTTTTTATGTTTTTATGTTTTTATTAATTCTATTTTAATTATTTATTTTTTATCATGTTCTGTTTGTGTTGTGTTGTGTTTGCTCGGTACTCGTTTTATCTTTTAACCTGCTCATTGTACAGCACTTTGGCTACCCCTGTGGTAAATTTTAAATGTGCTTTATAAATAAAGTTGATTTGATTTGATTTGATGGGTGGAAGTTTCTGGCCATTAGCATGGCAAGCTAGAACCACAGTGAAGGACGACTTCTCATTCCCTGTGGTGCGAATATTCACCGTACGTGCTCCCGTTGTATCCACAGTGCGGTTCACAGGAATATCAAAAGTCAGTGGAACCTCGTCCATGTTGATAATGTGCTCTGGCCGGATCTTTTTTTCAGCTATCTTGTTTTTACAATATGCACGGAAAGTAGCCAGCTTTTCTTTAAAGTCGTTAGGCAGTTGCTGTGAAATAGTGGTCCGTGTGCGGATGGAGAGATTGCGTCTTTTCATGAACCGGAAACACCAAGAAGCACCACCTTTAAAATCATCCAGGTGAAGTTCGCTTGCTAGCGTTGTTGCCTTCATTCGAATAGTGATGGTGCTGACACTTCTGCTTGCTGCTCTCTGCTCAACAACCCACTGTTCGAGTTTGTCCTCCAACAGTTGCCATCTTGCTTTGTTCCCTCGGAAACTCTGTTTTGTCTTCTTTACCTGGCGCAGGTCATCTTCTTGCTTCCTCCACCTACGCACCATTGATTCATTTATGTTATATTCTCTTGCTGCTGCTCTATTTCCGTGTTCTTCGGCATGACTTATTGCCTTAAGTTTAAATTCTGCGTTATACGCGTGTCGCTTAGTAGGAGCCATTTTGTAGTCTGGTCTTTACAGATGTAAACACACAAAGGAAATGAAACGAAAATCCGCGCGCTTCTTCTTCTTCCGGGGGCGGGTGGTTGCTTACAGTAGAAGAAGAAGCGCTTCCTGTTCTACCGGGAAAAAAGATGGCGGCTGTTTACCCAAGTTGCGAGATCGAAACTTTATGAAAATGAATCTTAATATTTATCCATATATAAAGCGCACCGGGTTAAAAGCCGCACTGTCAGCTTTTGAGTAAATTTGTGGTTTTTAGGTGCGGCTAATGGTGCGGAAAATACGGTAACAGGACTTTGGGAAGGCCATTCTAAAACCTTAATTCTAGCTTGATTGAGCCATTCCTTTACCACTTTTGACATGTACTTGGGGTCATTGTCCTGTTGGAACACCCAACTGCGCCCAAGACCCAACCTCGGGGCTGATGATTTTAGGTTGTCCTGAAGAATTTGAAGGTAATCCTCCTTTTTCATTGTCCCATTTACTCTCTGTAAAGCACCAGTTCCATTGGCAGCAAAACAAGCCCAGAGCATAATACTAGCATCACCATGCTTGACGGTAGGTGTGGTGTTCCTGGGATTAAAGGCCTTACCCATTCTCCTCCAAACATATTGTTGGGTATTGTGGCCAAACAGCTAAATTTTTGTTTCATCTGACCACAGAACTTTCCTCCAGAAGGTCTTATCTTTGTCCATGTGATCGGCAGCAAACTTTAGACGAGCCTTAAGGTGTCGCTTCTGGAGCAAGAGCTTCCTTCTTGTGTCAGTCCATGGCGATGCAAAACGCGCTTGACTGTGGACACTGACACCTGTGTTCCAACAGCTTCCAATTCATTGCAGACCTGCTTTTTGGTGGTTTTCGGTTGACTCTTGATCAACCTGACCAACTTTCTCTCAGCAGCAGGTGATAGCTTGCGTTTTCTTCCTGATCGCGGCAGTGACAAAACTGTGCCATGCACTTTATACTTACGAACAATTGTCTGCACAGCTGCTCTTGGGACCTTAAGCTGCTTTGAAATGGCTCCAAGTGACTTTCCTAACTTGTTCAAGTCAATGATTTGTTTTTTTCAGATCTGTGCCGAGTTCCTTTGACTTTCCCATTGTCGCGTTTGTAACCGAGTCTAATGGCTGCATTTAACACAGATACATTAAACAATGCCTTTTTTAAATGGACACCTAACATCTGTGAAGACCTACAGTAGTGCTGAAAGATGTTGTTCATGTCGCAAACTACCGTCGTACAACTAGTTGTGGTGGGCGGCCTGGCGTAGTGGGTAGAGCAACCGTGCCAGAAACCTGAGGGTTGCAGGTTCGCTCCCCGCCTCTTACCATCCAAAAAAAAAATCGCTGCCGTTGTGTCCTTGGGCGGGACACTTCACCCTTTGCCCCCGGTGCCACTCACACCGGTGAACTGAATGATGAATGATAGGTGGTGGTCGGAGGGGCCGTTGGCGCAAATTGCAGCCACGCTTCTGTCAGTCTACCCCAGGGCAGCTGTGGCTATGAAAGTAGCTTACCACCACCAGGTGTGAATGATTGATGGGTTCTACATGTAAAGCGACTTTGGGTACTTAGAAAAGCGCTATATAAATCCCAGTTATTGTTATTAATTTGTATTGACATTCCAAATAATAAAAGACCCCATCAAAGTAGAAAAACATAATTATAGGCTGATGTATTAATTTCTTCAATAGTGTGGCTAAGTAATTTAAAGGGGAACATTATCACCAGACCTATGTAAGTGTCAATATATACCTTGATGTTGCAGAAAAAAGACCATATATTTTTTTAACCGATTTCCGAACTCTAAATGGGTGAATTTTGGCGAATTAAACGCCTTTCTAGTATTCGCTCTCGGAGCGATGACGTCACAACGTGACGTCACATCGGGAAGCAATCCGCCATTTTCTCAAACATTACAAACACCGAATCAAATCAGCTCTGTTATTTTCCGTTTTTTCGACTGTTTTCCGTACCTTGGAGACATCATGCCTCGTCGGTGTGTTGTCGGAGGGTGTAACAACACGAACAGGGACGGATTCAAGTTGCACCAGTGGCCCAAAGATGCGCAAGTGGCAAGAAATTGGACGAAATGTGTTCAAAATACGAGGGTGTGGGGAAAGCCGACGAAAAAGGTCAGTCGTTTGTTCCGCACACTTTACCGACAAAAGCTATGCTACGACAGAGATGGCAAGAATGTGTGGATATCCTGCGACACTCAAAGCAGATGCATTTCCAACGATAAAGTCAAAGAAATCTGCCGCCAGACCCCCATTGAATCTGCCGGAGTGTGTGAGCTATTCAGGGACAAAGGCCCTCGATAGCACGGCAAGCAATGGCGGCAGTTTGTTCCCGCAGACGAGCGAGCTAAACCCCCTGGATGTCTTGGCTCACACTGCTTCTACCGTCCCTTATGCCACCGAAGATGATCAAGAGAAGAATATCGACCCTCGCTTCCCTGGCCTGCTGACATCAACTCCAAAACTGGACAGATCAGCTTTCAGGAAAAGAGAGCGGATGAGGGTATGTCTACAGAATATATTAATTGATGAAAACTGTATTCATTACTCGCGGTTTTACGTAAATTATTATACATAATCTGTGTTTACCAATAATTTAGCTTAAAAACATTACAAACACCGAATCAAATCAGCTCTGTTATTTTCCGTTTTTTCGACTGTTTTCCGTACCTTGGAGACATCATGCCTCGTCGGTGTGTTGTCGGAGGGTGTAACAACACGAACAGGGACGGATTCAAGTTGCACCAGTGGCCCAAAGATGCGCAAGTGGCAAGAAATTGGACGAAAATTTGTTCAAAATACGAGGGTGTGGGGAAAGCCGACGAAAAAGGTCAGTCGTTTGTTCCGCACACTTTACCGACGAAAGCTATGCTACGACAGAGATGGCAAGAATGTGTGGATATCCTGCGACACTCAAAGCAGATGCATTTCCAACGATAAAGTCAAATAAATCTGCCGCCAGACCCCCATTGAATCTGCCGGAATGTGTGAGCTATTCAGGGACAAAGGACCTCGGTAGCACGGCAAGCAATGGCGGCAGTTTGTTCCCGCAGACGAGCGAGCTAAACCCCCTGGATGTCTTGGCTCACACCGTCCCTTATGCCACCGAAGATGATCAAGAGAAGAATATCGACCCTAGCTTCCCTGGCCTGCTGACATCAACTCCAAAACTGGACAGATCAGCTTTCAGGAAAAGAGAGCGGATGAGGGTATGTCTACAGAATATATTAATTGATGAAAACTGTATTCATTACTCGCGGTTTTACGTAAATTATTATACATAATCTGTGTTTACCAATAATTTAGCTTAAAAACATTACAAACACCGAATCAAATCAGCTCTGTTATTTTCCGTTTTTTCGACTGTTTTCCGTACCTTGGAGACATCATGCCTCGTCGGTGTGTTGTCGGAGGGTGTAACAACACGAACAGGGACGGATTCAAGTTGCACCAGTGGCCAAAAGATGCGAAAGTGGCAAGAAATTGGACGTTTGTTCCGCACACTTTACCGACGAAAGCTATGCTACGACAGAGATGGCAAGAATGTGTGGATATCCTGCGACACTCAAAGCAGATGCATTTCCAACGATAAAGTCAAAGAAATCTTCCGCCAGACCCCTATTGAATCTGCCGGAGTGTGTGAGCAATTCAGGGACAAAGGACCTCGGTAGCACGGCAAGCAATGGCGGCAGTTTGTTCCCGCAGACGAGCGAGCTAAACCCCCCTGGATGTCTTGGCTCACACCGTCCCGAAGATGATCAAGAGAAGAATATCGACCCTAGCTTCCCTGGCCTGCTGACATGAGGGTATGTCTACAGAATATATTAATTGATGAAAAATGGGCTGTCTGCACTCTCAAAGTGCATGTTGTTGCCAAATGTATTTCATATGCTGTAAACCTAGTTCATAGTTGTTAGTTTTCTTTAATGCCAAACAAACACATACCAATCGTTGGTTAGAAGGCGATCGCCAAATTCGTCCTCGCTTTCTCCCGTGTCGCTGGCTGTCGTGTCGTTTTCGTCGGTTTCGCTTGCATACGGTTCAAACCGATATGGCTCAATAGCTTCAGTTTCTTCTTCAATTTCGCTTAAGCCGCTGAAATCCGAGTCTGAATCCGAGCTAATGTCGCTACCTTGCTGTTCTATCCGCCATGTTTGTTTGTATTGGCATCACTATGTGACGTCACAGGAAAATGGACGGGTGTATATAACGATGGTTAAAATCAGGCACTTTGAAGCTTTTATTAGGGATATTGCGTGATGGGTACAATTTTGAAAAAAATCTTCGAAAAATAAAATAAGCCACTGGGAACTGATTTTTAATGGTTTTAACCCTTCTGAAATTGTGATAATGTTCCCCTTTAAGGACTCCTGACCTATGCCCGTATGCGCTCCCTAAGGTGTTGCTACAAAAAAAAAAAAAGACTTGATTCATGACAGCAGAGGAAATAAGCCAACCATTAACATATACTTGACTTTCAGGGCCAAAATGCAATCAAAATTGGTCCTTAGAGCGGCTTAAATGCCTGACGGGACAGGCACCTTTCAAACTACAATCATCAGTAGCTTGGATTCGCTCCACTTGCTCAACAAAAACTGCGAGATAGTTCAATCTGGACACTCCATTAAGGAGCGCGGGCAATAGTCAGAGCTCAATTGGAAAAAGAAAAAAGAAAAACTAAATGGAAAGACTTTTCATCCAAGCCTGAAGTGTTTCTTTCCCCCGAATTTCATCCCCAAAAATTGCTGACCTCATGTTTTCTTCAAGTGTACTTTAAAGACAGGAAAGTGTGTAATAGCCCTTAATAATAGCAGACATTGGAGGGGAGGGTAATTAAATACTCTTTTAAAGCCCATTTGGTTGACATTTTGGACCCGCTGATTACATTGAAATGAACAATTAAGTGAAGCTTGACACCATAATGACTTGGTAAAAAAAAAAAAAAAAAAAGTATAGTGTTGTAAAGTAGTACAAACTATCTGTTTTTATTTATTCAATTATTTTTATGTTCCTTAGAACCAGAGTCCACTGTAGTGGACATTTGTGCTACTACGATCCGTAAAAATGTTTCACACAATACAGTGGAATCTCGATTTTCAAACTCAGTTGGTTCTTGAACAGGGTTTCTAAATCGAAATGTTTGTATAATAAAGCAAATTTCTCCATAA
Source organism: Nerophis lumbriciformis (assembly GCF_033978685.3). Classification (NCBI taxonomy): domain Eukaryota; kingdom Metazoa; phylum Chordata; class Actinopteri; order Syngnathiformes; family Syngnathidae; genus Nerophis; species Nerophis lumbriciformis. The sequence continues at coordinate 6,750,807 of NC_084556.2, forward strand.
GAAACACTGTAAATATGTATAATCAACAAAAACAAACAAAAGTCCATATTTTAGTTAGTTTGTACGCTTTGAACACAATAGAAAGTGCTATACAGTACTGTAAATCAAACAAACACGTACACTTGTCAAAACGACGACGACTCACAATCGATCAGAAATCACAAAAATCCTTAACTCTAACAACCCTATTGCTACAATAATAAACATGTTTAAAAGTAAAATTCACTTACAGACATTGCGGAGGAGCAGCTCACGAGAGCAGAGAAATGAGCCGACAGAGGGGCAGAGGCCGTGTGTGTGTGTGTGTGTGTGTGTGTGTGTGTGTGTGTGTGTGTGTGTGTGTGTGTGTGTGTGTGTGTGTGTGTGTGTGTGTGTGCGCGCTCTTGGAAGAGGCGCTGCTGAACGAGAGGTTGTCTTCTCTTTGACTAGGAAATAAGTCTGCTTTGGCATCTTTTCTCAGAAAAGTCCGTTCTCATCACAAATAAAAACCTGGCGTGGTACGAAGCCGGCTTCCTCAAGCACAGAATGGCTGCTATCGGAACACCAAATAAATGAATGAAGCGTACATACACATAGACCTAGTTAACGCACAGAGGCATATTTGGCACCATGTAAGGGTTCTTAAAGGGGAACATTATCACCAGACCTATGTAAGCGTCAATATATACCTTGATGTTGCAGAAAAAAGACCATATCTTTTTTTAACCGATTTCCGAACTCTAAATGGGTGAATTTTGGCGAATTAAACGCCTTTCTAATATTCGCTCTCGGAGCGATGACGTCACATTAGGAAACAATCCGCCATTTTCTCAAACACCGAGTCAAATCAGCTCTGCTATTTTCCGTTTTTTTCGACTGTTTTCCGTACCTTGGAGACATCATGCCTCGTTGGTGTGTTGTCGGAGGGTGTAACAACACGAACAGGGACGGATTCAAGTTGCACCAGTGGCCCAAAGATGCGAAAGTGGCAAGAAATTGGACGTTTGTTCCGCACACTTTACCGACGAAAGCTATGCTACGACAGAGATGGCAAGAATGTGTGGATATCCTGCGACACTCAAAGCAGATGCATTTCCAACGATAAAGTCAAAGAAATCTGCCGCCAGACCCCCATTGAATCTGCCGGAGTGTGTGAGCAATTCAGGGACAAAGGACCTCGGTAGCACGGCAAGCGATGGCGGCAGTTTGTTCCCGCAGACGAGCGAGCTAAACCCCCTATCAACCCTAGCTTCCCTGGCCTGCTGACATCAACTCCAAAACTGGACAGATCAGCTTTCAGGAAAAGAGCGCGGATGAGGGTATGTCTACAGAATATATTAATTGATGAAAATTGGGCTGTCTGCACTCTCAAAGTGCATGTTGTTGCCAAATGTATTTCATATGCTGTAAACCTAGTTCATAGTTGTTAGTTTCCTTTAATGCCAAACAAACACATACCAATCGTTGGTTAGAAGGCGATCGCCGAATTCGTCCTCGCTTTCTCCCGTGTCGCTGGCTGTCGTGTCGTTTTCGTCGGTTTCGCTTGCATACGGTTCAAACCGATATGGCTCAATAGCTTCAGTTTCTTCTTCAATTTCGTTTTCGCTACCTGCCTCCACACTACAACCGTCCGTTTCGATACATTCGTAATCTGTTGAATCGCTTAAGCCGCTGAAATCCGAGCTAATGTCGCTATAGCTTGCTGTTCTTTCTGCCATGTTTGTTTGTATTGGCTTCACTATGTGACCTCACAGGAAAATGGACGGGTGTATATAACGATGGTTAAAATCAGGCACTTTGAAGCCTTTTTTAGGGATATTGCGTGATGGGTAAAATTTTGAAAAAAACTTCGAAAAATATAATAAGGCCCTTGGAACTGATTTTTAATGGTTTTAACCCTTCTGAAATTGTGATTATGTTCCCCTTTAAACATAAAAGTTGGCAAATAGAGGGGTTTGTAAATTGAGGTCCCACTTCAGCAAATAATCAATAGTGTCTAATTAGCAGAGGTGTGGACTCGAGTCACATGACTTGGACTCGAGTCAGACTCGAGTCATGAATTTGATGACTTTAGACTCGACTTGACAAAATGTAAAAAGACTTGCAACTCGACTTAGACTTTAACATCAATGACTTGTGACTTCACTTGGACTTGAGCCTTTTGAATTGACATGACTTGACATGACTTGCTACTTTCCCCAAAACCCAAAGATGAAAAAGTTATTCGGGAGCGCTCCGTATTTTTCATTGTGTACTTGTCTATCAGCGTTGCGTGTGTCAGCTGGTGTGGTCTCAGTACAACAGCCAATCAAATTAGATCTACTTTGTTTTCATCACACAGCATTCATCCAATCAAATTGCAGGACAACCAAGGAAGAAGACATGTCCAAACCACACGCCAGTTAACAAAAAATGATACCTAAAATAATTTTGTTTGGGTATAAAAATTACGAGGTGGTCAACACAAAACGGTTTGCAGTATGCAACACATGCGGTTCGAAAATTACTGATGGAGAGGCAACAACTTCCAACTTCGTCCGGCATTTGAAGTTGCACAAAGAACGGTAAGTTTTGAATGAAAGATAACGTTTATTGGCTAAGTAACGTGACTTTTATTTGCTGTGTAGTTAAATCAGTGAGGCTGTAAACTCACTGCTAACGTTATAACGTTATTGCAAACACGGGAATCTGTTGCAGTTCACTACCTTATTCATACTTTTTGTTCAGTGATTTTTTTTAAGCAGGGTTACGTTAGTCAATATATCACACGTAACGTTAGACGGCGGTCAGCAGCACCGCGTATTTTAGCCACCTAAAAAAAGACAAAAATAGTAAAATAAAGGTCAGTTAAAATGTATACTATATTATGAATATGTGTACCGTTTTAGCTAGCTTTCTGACATACTGTTGGTTGTTTACCTCAGTGGTCCCCAACCACCGGTTTTGTTATGTTCACGTATATGTCATGTTTTTTCAATGTTAACACTTTTGTACAAATAAGTACATTTGCACTTTATTTTTCAATGATGTTTGTTCTGTAAAGGAATGAGTTAATGTTTAAAATGACTGGTTAATAGTGCTATTATAAAGTGCAATGTCAGCACAATTTTCTTTCCTGCAATTTAAAATGCACTTGTTTTAATAAATAAATACAGCGTTTGAAAAGCATACACAATCTGTGTTAATATATTAGTCTGTGGTTAAAAGGACTTGAAAGGACTCGAAACTCAAAATGCAGGACTTAGGACTTGACTTGAGACTTTCCAGTCTTGACTTTGGACTTGACTCGGGGCTTGCCTGTCTTGACTCGGGACTTGACTCGGACTTGAGGGCAAAGACTTGAGACTTACTTGTGACTTGCAAAACAATGACTTGGTCCCACCTCTGCTAATTAGCGCCCGGTCACAAAACATTAGCATTTGTGGCTGTAGGCAACCTCCTTCCACATCCAGCAGCTTCATCTTCCTATCAATGCTCTATAAAATGTTGCTAACTAAAAGCTGTGTTGCGCAAGAGAAACTCACCAAAATGATCACTGGCCATGGCGGCTGTTTTGATAAAACGCAGCTAGCGGGCCATAGACGTGAATGATGTGAAAATCCCGACATAAGATAATGAAGCCATGACATTTTCCAGAGGTTAAAGGTCAACTTCAATATGTAATCATAAGGTTGCGCTTGGCCGCTTCCATGGGCGTTAATCAATGCCATCTCGGGGAGGCGATGATGAACTCCATTACACTTCAGACACCACCCGCGACCTCTCCCGAGATTCACGCCGCGGGAATAATTCCGATCTAATGCCGATATACAATATTTTCCCAAAATGCACTGGAAGAAACAACAGAGTGAGGAAGAATGTTCACAAACTGAATACGAGCGGCAGAAATGCGTGGGAAACATCATTTATGTTACACCCGAATCAGAACAAATGTGTGAACAGATGCAAGTACTGTATATAATAAATGACATTTTAAATCGGTTGATCTATTTTTAAATTTGTTTGGAGATTAAAAATCAACGTATTGGACGCAAATCACCTTTGCTGTGCTGCTTGTACAGCCAAGAAGGGTTATTCATCAAATTGGATGAATGACCTTAAATTCAACGCTATAAGCCACTACTTTTTTCCTGTGCTTTGAACTAGAGATGTCCGATAATATCGGACTGACGATATCATCGGCTGATAAATGCTTTAAAATGTAATATCGGAAATTATCGGTATCGGTTTCAAAAAGTGAAAATTATGACTTTTTAAAACACGGACGTAGGGAGAAATACAGAGCGCCAATAAACCTTAGAGGCACTGCCTTTGCGTGCCGGCCCAGTCATATAATATCTACGGCTTTTCACACACACAAGTGAATGCAAGGCTTACTTGGTCAACAGCCATACAGGTCACACTGAGGGTGGCCGTATAAACAACTTTAACACTGTTACAAATATGCGCCACACTGTGAACCCACACCAAACAAGAATGACAAACACATTTCGGGAGAACATCCGCACCGTAACACAACATAAACACAACAGAACAAATACCCAGAACCCCTTGCAGCACGAACTCTTCCGGGACGCTTCAATATACACCCCCCCGCTACCGCCCACCTCAACCTCCTCATGCTCTCTCAGGGAGAGCCTGTCCCAAATTCCAAGCTGCTGTTTTGAAGCATGTTAAAAAAAATAATGCACTTTGTGACTTCAATAATAAATATGGCAGTGCCATGTTGGCATTTTTTTCCATAACTTGAGTTGATTTATTTTGGAAAACCTTGTTACATCCAGTGGGGCATCACAACAAAATTGGGCATAATAATGACTGTATATATCGGTTGACATCGGAATCGGTAATTAAGAGTTGGACAATATCGGAATATCGGATATCGGCAAAAAAGCCATTATCGAAGATCTCTACTTTGAACCCTACGTAGAGGACTGAAATGGTGTTATTGTTTCTGCTCCGGCGCCATCTTTTGGACGAGTTTGAATTTTATGAAATGTTACTGAAACTTTAATGCACTGAGTTGATTAAATTCCTTTTTCTTCAAATTAGTTCCTAAACCAGGGGTCGGCAACCCAAAATGTTGAAAGAGCCAAAAAAAATAATGAAAAAAATCTGTCTGAAGCCGCAAAAAATTAAAAGTCTTATATGAGTGTTATAACGAAGACAACACATGATGTAAGCGTCTATATTAGCTATATTAGCCTACTATCAAAATTACTACGTGTCGAAGGCTGACAAATCTTCGTTGACAGAAATGTTGTATTTAAATGTTTATTCCACACATTTTTGCAACATTGGAAATCATTAGTAAAATGGAGGCTTCTCACAGGATGATATAACTTCTGGAAATGACTGGCTCAGAATGGCCAAAGGTATAGATGTGTGTGTCCAAGTTTAAGGAAACGGCAGGCTGTCTTCTTCTAATGGATTTATTACAATCTTTGCGAGCTGGGTAACGTTTGCTGTGGTCTGGAACAACATGGCACACAACACAGAAATGCAGCCAATATATCACATACAGATAATGTGTCATGAGACATGCAAAGACGCAGAGGACATACGTAAAGGGAATTAAATTGGCTCAAATATACCTACAAACGAGGCATAATGATGCTATATGTACATACAGCTAGCCCAAATAGCATGTTAGCATAGACTAGCTTGCAGTCAAGTAGTGACCAAATATGCCTGATTAGCACTCCAACAAGTCAATAACATCAACAAAGCTCACCTTTGTGCATTCACGCACAGCATAAAAAGTTTGGTGGACGAAATGAGACAAAGAAGAAGTGCCATAAAACACGTCTTTCTGTGGCGGCATCGGAGAAAGATGTACATGTAAACAAACTACGGTGAGTTAAATAAATAAATACTGATAAAGTTGAGGAATGCTCATCAAACACTTATTTGGAACATCCCACAGGTGAACAGGCAAATTGGGAACAGGTGGGTGCCATGATTGGGTATAAAAGTAGATTCCATGAAATGCTCAGTCATTCACAAACAAGGATGGGGCGAGGGTCACCACTTTGTCAACAAATGCGTGAGCAAATTGTTGAACAGTTTAAGAAAAACCTTTCTCAACCAGCTATTGCAAGGAATTTAGGGATTTCACCATCTACGGTCTGTAATATCATCAAAGGGTTCAGAGAATCTGGAGTAATCACTGCATGTAAGCAGCTAAGCCCGTGACCTTCGATCCCTCAGGCTGTACTGCATCAACAAGCGACATCAGTGTGTAAAGGATATCACCACATGGGCTCAGGAACACTTCAGAAACCCACTGTCAGTAACTACAGTTGGTCGCTACATCTGTAAGTGCAAGTTAAAACTCTCCTTTGCAAGGCGAAAACCGTAAACAAACTACGGTGAGTTCAAGGATCGCTGAAATTAGTAGGACAAAACGGCGCTCGCCAAATACTCTCATCAGTGAAGCATGTTTGACATAAACAGTGGGATTTCTAACGCTTAGGAAGGTTTGTGTCATGTTTGTCCTCCTACAGAAATCACAGTAGAATCTTTTTCCATTTCCACACATCTTTGAAAAAGCTCCAGGGAGCCACTAGGGCGGCGCTAGAGAGCCGCGGGTTGCTGACCCCTGTCCTTAACTGAACTAATTGTGGTTTTATTAAAGGCCTACTGAAATGTGATTTTCTTATTTAAACGGGGATAGCAGGTCCATTCTATGTGTCATACTTGATCATTTCGCGATATTGCCATATTTTTGCTGAAAGGATTTAGTAGAGAACATCGATGATAAAGTTCGCAATTTTTGGTCGCTGATAAAAAAGCCTTGCCTGTACCGGAAGTAGCAGACGAGTAGCATGACGTCACAGTTTGTGGAGCTCCTCACATCTGCACATTGTTTACAATCATGGCCACCAGCAGCGAGAGCGATTCGGACCGAGAAAGCGACGATTTCCCCATTAATTTGAGCGAGGATGAAAGATTCGTGGATGAGGAAAGTGAGAGTGAAGGACTAGAGGGCAGTGGGAGCGATTCAGATAGGGAAGATGCCGTGAGAGGCGGGTGGGACCTGATATTCAGCTGGGAATGACTAAAACAGTAAATAAACACAAGACATATATATACTCTATTAGCCACAACACAACCAGGCTTATATTTAATATGCCACAAATTAATCCCGCATAACAAACACCTCCCCCCTCCCATCCATATAACTCGCCATTACAACTCAAACACCTGCACAACACACTCAATCCCACAGCCCAAAGTACCGTTCACCTCCCCAAAGTTCATACAGCACATATATTTCCCCAAAGTCCCCAAAGTTACGTACGTGACATGCACATAGCGGCACGCACGTACGGGCAAGCGGTCAAATGTTTGGAAGCCGCAGCTGCATGCGTACTCACGGTACCGCGTCCGCGTATCCAACTCAAAGTCCTCCTGGTAAGAGTCTCTGTTGTCCCAGTTCTCCACAGGCCAACGGTAAAGCTTGACTGTCATCTTTCGGGAATGTAAACAATGAAACACCGGCCGGGTTTGTGTTGCTGCAGCCGCCCGCAATACACCGCTTCCCACCTACAGATTTCTTCTTTGCTGTCTCCATTGTTCATTGAACAAATTGCAAAAGAATCACCAACACAGATATCCAGAATACTGTGGAATTTTGCGATGAAAACAGACGACTTAATAGCTGGCCACCATGCTGTCCCAAAATGTCCTCTACAATCCGTGACGTCACGTGCTGGCGTCATCATACCGAGACGTTTTCAGCAGGATATTTCACGCAAACTTTAAAATTGCACTTTAGTAAGCATGTGTTGCAATGTTAAGATTTCCTCATTGATATATAAACTATCAGACTGCGTGGTCGGTAGTAGTGGGTTTCAGTAGGCCTTTAAGGTGACAGTCCAGGTTATTTCTTTTACCTCTTATAAATAATGTCCCCAAAAAAGTGTCCGCAGATACATTTTGCTATAATTGCAAACGTTTTCAAATGTCCCCCAGACTCTCTGCCATTATCTATTGTAGCCTAACTTTCAGTTCCCTGCTAAAAAGCACACTTACCGTATTTTCCGCACTATTAGCCGCACCTAAAAACCACAAATTTACTCAAAAGCTGACAGTGCGGCTTATAACCCGGTGCGCTTTATATATGGATTAATATTAAGATTCATTTTCATAAAGTTTCGGTCTCGCAACTACGGTAAACAGCCGCCATCTTTTTTCCCCGTAGAAGAGGAAGTGCTTCTTCTTCTACGCAAGCAACCGCCAAGGTAAGCACCCGCCCCCATAGAAGAGGAAGCGCTTCTTCTTCTACTGTAAGCAACCACCCGCCCCCGTAGAAGAAGAAGAAGCGCGCGGATATTACGTTTCATTTCCTTTGTGTGTTTACATCTGTAAAGACCACAAAATGGCTCCTACTAAGCGACAGGTTTCCGGTTCATGAAAAGACGCAATCTCTCCATCCGCACACGGACTACTATTTCACAGCAACTGCCTAAAGACTTTCAAGAAAAGCTGGCTACTTTCCGTGCATATTGTAAAAACAAGATAGCTGAAAAAAAGATCCGGCCAGAGAACATTATCAACATGGACGAGGTTCCACTGACGTTTGATATTCCTGTGAACCGCACTGTGGATACAACGGGAGCACGTACGGTGAATATATCGCACCACAGGGAATGAGAAGTCATCCTTCACTGTGGTTCTAGCTTGCCATGCTAATGGCCAGAAACTTCCACCCATGGTGATATTCAAAAGGAAGACCTTGCCAAAAGAGACCTTTCCAGCCGGCGTCATCATAAAAGCTAACTCGAAGGGATGGATGGATGAAGAAAAGATGAGCGAGTGGTTAAGGTAAGTTTACGCGAAGAGGCCGGGTGGCTTTTTTCACGCAGCTCCGTCCATGTTGATATACGACTCCATGCGCGCCCACATCACGCTGGTTTTTAATATATTATTAAAGTTTGACTGACCTATCTGACTGTTTTTTTGACATTCCCTTTAGCGCAGTTAGATGCGGCTTATAACACGGGGCGGCTTATAGGTGGACAAAGTTTTGAAATATGCCGTTCATTGAAGGCGCGGCTTTTAACCCAGGGCGGCTTATGGTGCGGAAAATACGGTAATTGCATCCATATCCCGACAGACGCGTTTTAGTGCAATCACCGTGGATGGAGGCGCATGTTGACCCCTCCAGACGCTGACGATCAAGGAGATGGAGGCCTACCACCGTGCAGCCCGGACGAGCGACGCTAACCGCCTTCCCAGGGAAAGGTGAATGATTAATAGTCAAGTGGAACATGGCATGCGCTAGCCGCTAAGTGACGGGGAGAACTCTTCTGTCATTTCCTGACATCCATCTCTGCTGCTGCGTTATTTAATAAAAGTGCAGAAAGGCTCCCTGTTTATCTAAGAGGCGCTAGTGTGGCGGAGAATAACGTCGGATCGCGGCGAGCGCAAACAAGCCGTCAGATATGATCACTGGGACATGTGCACGCATCAGACGCTCCTGGTGGGTTGGAGGACTACCACTGGAATATTACTCGGTTAAAGAAAGAGAGCAATATCCAGTGTTGTTTATTGGAGTCGCTGCTGGCAGATGATGCAAAGATAATGTCGCCGGGGCTTATTAGCTCATAACGCAGATGTTTTGATGTGATAGGCAAATATAAATACTGTGACGACCCGCAAGGAAGCCTCCTATATTGCATGCATGCGCCTTCATAATGATGCTGGAATTTAAAAGCCCCGCTGGGAACACCTTTTGTGTGTCTGTAGCTTTAATGCGGACTTTATTCACTTTTTATAGTAGGTCTGGATTGGTTTTTGCCTCATCCCTCACTGACTGAAGAACGTGTGAAGAAAGCAATTTACGTAGGTTTCCTTGATTTGAAGATCTGATGATATTGCTACGGAAAAAGGGTGGAGTGTGTCGGAGGCAGATATTTACATATATCAGTATTTATTCCCAGGGGGTGATCAAGGGTGATGGGTCAAATGCAGAGAATAATTTCGCCACACCTAGTGTGTGTGTGACAATCATTGGTACTTTAACTTTAACTTTTAACTTTAAGTGTTACTTCTTTTCATTTCATAATCATATTACAAAACAGCTAGTGTTTTTCTTCCAATTGTGGTCTTTTGGTTGTCTGCAATTACTGTGTGCTTAAACCTTGAGTGAGGAATGTAAGAAAGAGAGATACTCCTTTCTCTTATCTAGCCTTATGTCCAGGTGCGGAGGACAATGGGCATGTGTTTTGGCTGGAGGGACAAGACTGCGAGGGTGGGAGGAAGAGAGACTTAAGGGGGGGCAGACCATCTTGGCGGCGCGATTGAATGTTCTATGCTGGACTGGTCTCAATGTATTTACAAATCTCCGGGTTGGGGAGGAGACCCTGCCCCAAGTGGAGGAGTTCAAGTACCTCGGAGTCTTGTTCACGAGTGAGGGAAGAGTGGATCGTGAGATCGACAGGCGCGGTGCGGCGTCTTCAGTAATGCGGACGCTGCATCGATCCGTTGTGGTGAAGAAGGAGCTGAGCCGGAAGGCAAAGCTCTCGATTTACCGGTCGATCTACGTTCCCATCCTCACCTATGGTCATGAGCTTTGGGTTATGACCGAAAGGACAAGATCACGGGTACAAGAGACTTAAATGAGTTTCCCCTGCCGGGTGGCAAGGCTATCCCTTAGAAGATAGGGTGAGAAGCTCTGCCATCCGGGGGGAACTCAAAGTAAAGCCGCTGCTCCTCCACATGGAGAGGAGCCAGATGAGGTCGTTCGGGCATCTGGTCAGGATGCCACCCGAACGCCTCCCAAGGGAGGTGTTTAGGGCACGTCCGACCGGTATAACAGTGGTCCCCAACCTTTTTGTAGCGACTGTATGTATATATACAGGTAAAAGCCAGTAAATTAGAATATTTTGAAAAACTTGATTTATTTCAGTAATTGCATTCAAAAGGTGTAACTTGTACATTATATTTATTCATTGCACACAGACTGATGCATTCAAATGTTTATTTCATTTAATTTTGATGATTTGAAGTGGCAACAAATGAAAATCCAAAATTCCGTGTGTCACAAAATTAGAATATTGTGTAAGGCTAATACAAAAAAGGGATTTTTAGAAATGTTGGCCAACTGAAAAGTATGAAAATGAAAAATATGAGCATGTACAATACTCAATACTTGGTTGGAGTTCCTTTTGCCTCAATTACTGCGTTAATGCGGCGTGGCATGGAGTCGATGAGTTTCTGGCACTGCTCAGGTGTTATGAGAGCCCAGGTTGCTCTGATAGTGGCCTTCAACTCTTCTGCGTTTTTGGGTCTGGCATTCTGCATCTTCCTTTTCACAATACCCCACAGATTTTCTATGGGGCTAAGGTCAGGGGAGTTGGCGGGCCAATTTAGAACAGAAATACCATGGTCCGTAAACCAGGCACGGGTAGATTTTGCGCTGTATGCAGGCGCCAAGTCCTGTTGGAACTTGAAATCTCCATCTCCATAGAGCAGGTCAGCAGCAGGAAGCATGAAGTGCTCTAAAACTTGCTGGTAGACGGCTGCGTTGACCCTGGATCTCAGGAAACAGAGTGGACCGACACCAGCAGATGACATGGCACCCCAAACCATCACCCAACCATGCAAATTTTGCATTTCCTTTGGAAATCGAGGTCCCAGAGTCTGGAGGAAGACAGGAGAGGCACAGGATCCACGTTGCCTGAAGTCTAGTGTAAAGTTTCCACCATCAGTGATGGTTTGGGGTGCCATGTCATCTGCTGGTGTCGGTCCACTCTGTTTCCTGAGATCCAGGGTCAACGCAGCCGTCTACCAGCAAGTTTTAGAGCACTTCATGCTTCCTGCTGCTGACCTGCTCTATGGAGATGGAGATTTCAAGTTCCAACAGGACTTGGCGCCTGCACACAGCGCAAAATCTACCCGTGCCTGGTTTATGGACCATGGTATTTCTGTTCTAAATTGGCCCGCCAACTCCCCTGACCTTAGCCCCATAGAAAATCTGTGGGGTATTGTGAAAAGGAAGATGCAGAATGCCAGACCCAAAAACGCAGAAGAGTTGAAGGCCACTATCAGAGCAACCTGGGCTCTCATAACACCTGAGCAGTGCCAGAAACTCATCGACTCCATGCCACGCCGCATTAACGCAGTAATTGAGGCAAAAGGAGCTCCAACCAAGTATTATTGAGTATTGAACATGCTCATATTTTTCATTTTCATACTTTTCAGTTGGCCAACATTTCTAAAAATCCCTTTTTTGTATTAGCCTTAAGTAATATTCTAATTTTGTGACACACGGAATTTTGGATTTTCATTTGTTGCCACTTCAAATCATCAAAATTAAATGAAATAAACATTTGAATGCATCAGTCTGTGTGCAATGAATAAATATAATGTACAAGTTACACCTTTTGAATGCAATTACTGAAATAAATCAAGTTTTTCAAAATATTCTAATTTACTGGCTTTTACCTGTATGCTAAATGAATTAATTAATTCATTTACATTTTTTTACTAAATGAGACACCCAGAATGTACATGAAAATAAAGAATGTGGGATTTACAATATTAACTACGAACGATAAAACACTGAATATCAACATATGAACGGCTCACACCCTCTCGATCGACAATTTTTTTTCTTTTTTTTTTTTCTTGTGCGGTGGTTGGGGACCACTGCGGTATAAGACCCAGGACACGTTGGGTAGACTATGTCTCCCGGCTGGCCTGGGAACGCCTCGGGATCCCACCGTAAGAGCTGGACCAAGTGGCTGGGGAGAGGAAAGTCTGGGCTTCCCTGCTTAGGCTGCTGCCCCCGCGACCCAACCTCGTATAAATGGTAAATGGTAAATGGGTCGTACTTGTATAGCGCTTTTCTACCTTTTTAAGGAACTCAAAGCGCTTTGACACTATTTCCACATTCACCCATTCACACACACACATTCACACACTGATGGCGGGAGCTGCCATGCACGGCGCTAACCAGGCCCATCAGGAGCAAGGCTGAAGTGTCTTGCTCAAGGAAACAACGGACGTGACTAGGATGGTAGAAGGTGGGGATTGAACCAGTAACCCTCAGATTGCTGGCAAGGCCACTCCCTCTCACTTGGGAGAGTGGCTTCTTCTGCTAATAGAGATAAGCAGAAGAAGATGGATGGATGGATGGATGGATGGATGGATGGATGGATGGATGGATAATACTGCTCACAGATGCTACCTGGTGGTTGTTTGAGCACACTGCAGCTAGTCCTGGACAAATTAACCTACCCCCACTCCTTAATGCTTCAGTCATACCTCCTGTACACACAGTAGTAGTGGAGTGACATAACATTAAGGAGTGCGACAGGAGGACACCGACGTTGGTGTAGCTGTTGGCTAAAGTGCTAACATTCCACTCATATTCCACTAGAAACATCATGCTGGGTCAGCATAATGTTAGCATAACGACCAGACTTACAGGTCCCACCTCTGGGCTGACTGACGGAGAGCTGACAAGTTTTGTTTTAAGATGTGTGTGCTGTTTTTTTTGTACTGACATATTTTTTTTTTTTGGTTTGGTGCTCATTAACATACTCTAGAGCAGTGCGTCTCAATTATTTTCTGTTACACCCCCCAACACTATAATTCCGTTTTTTCGCGTTCATATTTCGCTGTGTTTGTTGCGTTTCGCTTGATTGTAAAATATGTCGATCGAGAGGGTGTGAGCCGTTCATATGTTGTCGATATTCAGTGTTTTATCGTTCATAGTTAATATTGTAAATCCCACATTATTTATTTTCATGTACATTCTGGGTGTCTCATTTAGTAAAAAAATTGAAATTAATTAATTCATTCATTTAGCATATATATACATACAGTCGTGGTCAAAAGTTTACATACAGCAATGTTAACATTGACATTACATGGACAAAGATAAGACCTTCTAGAGCAGGGGTAGGGAACCTATGGCTCTAGAGCCAGATGTGGCTCTTTTGATGACTGCATCTGGCTCTCAGATAAATCTTAGCTGACATTGCTTAACACGATAAGTAATTAATAATTCCGCTGGTAATCACAGTGTTAAAAATAACGTTCAAATTATAACCATTCTTATACATTTTAATCCATCCATCCGTTTTCTATCGCACCTGTTCAAGAAGTCGAATTAATGGTAAGAAGTATTTTATTTATTATTGGTTAGCTTCAGAACAACAATGTTATTAAAAAGAAGAAGAGACTTATTATATTCTAAAAATGTTGGTCTTACTTAAAAATGCACGCAATTAGTTGTTTTCAGTGTTAACAAAATATTATATGGCTCTCACGGAAATACATTTTAAAATATTTGGCTTTAATGGCTCTCTCAGCCAAAAAGGTTCCCGACCCCTGTTCTAGAGGAATGTTCTGTGGTCGGATGAAACAAAAATTGAGCTGTTTGGCCACAATACCCAGCAATATGTTTGAAGGAGAAAAGGTGAGGCCTTTAATCCCAGGAACACCGTTCCTGCCGTCAAGCATGGTGGTGGTAGTATTATGCTCTGGGCCTGTTTTGCTGCCAATGGAACTGGTGCTTTACAGAGAGTAAATGGGACAATGAAAAAGGAGGATTACCTCCAAATTCTTCAGGACAACCGAAAATCATCAGCCCGGAGGTTGGGTCTTGGGCGCAGTTGGGTGTTCCAACAGGACAATGACCTCAAACACACGTCAAAAGTGGTAAAGGAATGGCTAAATCAGGCTCGAATTAAGGTTTTAGAATGGCCTTCCCAAAGTCCTGACTTAAACGGTTGCACAATGCTGAAGAAACAAGTACATGTCAGAAAATCAACACATTTAGCTGAACTGCACCAACTTTATCAAGAGGAGTGGTCAAAAATTCAACCAGAAGCTTGTGGATGGCTACCAAAAGCACCTTATTGCAGTGAAACTTGCCAAGGGACATGTAACCAAATATTAACATTGCTGTATGTATACTTTTGACCCAGCAGATTTGCTCACATTTTCAGTAGACCCATAATAAATTCATAAAAGAACCAAACTTCTTGAATGTTTTTTGTGACCAAACTCAAGACAGTCATGACATCGTTGTTTTACAAGTGTATGTAAACTTTTGACCAAGACTGTGTGTGCGTGTGTGTGTGTATATAAATATATATATATATATATATATATATATATATATATATATATATATATATATATATACACACACACACACACATATTATGGTGGAACAGGGGTTAGTGCATCTGCCTCACAATACGAAGTTCCTGGGTTGGATCCTGCGCTCGGGATTTTTCTGTGTGGAGTTTGCATGTTCTCCCCGTGACTGTGTGGGTTCCCTCCGGGTACTCCGGCTTCCTCCCACCTCCAAAGACATGCATGCACCTGGGGATAGGTTGATTGGTAACCCTTAATTGGCCCTCGTGTGTGAATGTGAGTGTGAATGTTGTCTGTCTATCTGTGTTGGCCCTGTGATGAGGTGGCGACTTGTCCAGGGTGTACGCCGCCTTCCGCCCGAATGAGATAGGCTCCAGCGACCCCAAAAGGGACAAGCGGTAGAAAATGGATGGATGGATGGATTGTGAGGTTTTGTATAAGTGTTCCTAAAAATCAGATATACCGGGCCCCAGACATACTTTTTTTTTCTAAATTTGGCCCCCCGAGTCAAAACAATTCCCCAGGCCTGCTATAAATAGTATTATTTGTCTGTAAAACTGTTGTAAGTACACCTCTGCATTAGGGATGTCCCGATCCAGGTTTTTGCACTTCCGATCCGATACCGATACTGACCGATACTGGCCTATCCGAGCATGTATTAAAGTTTAAAGTTATTTAGTCTACTTAGTTGTCAGAATCATGTTGAAAAGGGTTGTAGTACTCTTGATAACAACTAGCCAGCTGAATTAGGGGAGTTTGAATAATACACAATGGTTGGTAACAAGAAACTGACCTGTTTATTCAAGGATAAACACAAAATAGACAAAATTATACATGACAAACAGAAATGGCATCATTGAAACAAGGGCTGGGCGATATGTCCTTTTTTTAATATTGCGATATTTTAAGGCCATATTGCGATACACGATATATATCTCGATATTTTGCCTTAGCCTTGAATGAACACTTGATGCATATAATCACAGCAGTATGATGATTCTATGTGTTTTGATTGATTGATTGAGACTTTTATTAGTAGGTTGCACAGTGAAGTACATATTCCGTACAATTGACCACTAAATGGTAACACCCCAATAAGTTTTTCAACTTGTTTCAGTCGGGGTCCACTTAAATTGATTCATGATACAGATATATACTATCAGATATATACTATCATCATAATACAGTCATCACACAAGATAATTACATTGAATTATTTACATTATTTATAATCCGGGGTGTAAAGGGGGGCGCCGGATGTAAGTGTCAAAAAGACAGCCAAAAGAGTTTGATATGAGAATAAATCTAAAGTTAAAATATAGGGTAGAAATGCACCCATTTGCAGGAAATGTAGTCTTGATTTTCAAAATTTTCTTTCAAGGCTTGCATGTCTACATTAAAACATTCTTCTTCATACTGCATTAATATATGCTACTTTTAAACTTTCATGCAGAGAAGGAAATCACAACTAAATAGATCACTAATTTTTTCAGACGGTGTTGATCTGGAAATGTTTGCCTCTGCATTTTGATGGTGTGGACGTGTGGCACCGAATGGAGATAAGCGTCTCGACAGACGTCACAATATTTGAACAATGATGACGAAAACTGTTTTCTCTGTCGTGTCCGTGTGTCGAAAATTGTTATGCGCTTATTTTTTTTATTTGATTTTGTGCGTGGCATAGATTTGCCGTGCGCAGAGGACGTTTGAGCAGGCGCGCACCTTAGCGGCTGCGCTAGCATCACAGCTAACGTTAGCCATGCTGCTACCTCTCTGCTCGGGGAGGACGTATACGTATGTGACGTATGACGTGACAGTATGTGACTTGTGTAAAAAAGTGCGCTCGCTGTCTGTGAGAGGGAGACACAGGAAAGAGTGGGAAGAGCCTGTCGTGTAATGCCAGCAGCTAAAAGCAACTGCGTGAGATTCCACAGACCTGTGGATGTGTTGAAGGTGTGCTGGAAAATGCGGAACGGAAATTACGGAGCAGCAGAAAAGTGGAATGTATTATTTAAATCGGTGCGTTGGAAAACACGGACCGGAGTTTTTTTTTAAAAACTGGATCTGGATCGGCATTTTCCCATGCCTTGCCGATACGCATTTTTTGGCAAATATCGGCGGCCGATCCGATCCAAATATCGGATCGGGACATCCCTACTCTGCATTACATTGTATCCTGAATAACATTAAAGAAAACAATATTTCCTTGTCTCCCACCGTAGTCACAGTGCAGCCAAGCGCTACATAGAGCATTTTGCCCACTGTTTCAAAAAGACTGCTCTCGGGACACATATTATTGTTGAAACTAGAATAAAAGTTACTTTAGCATTATAGGGGACCTTTAAATGGATTTCTCTTCACTTTTAAGACTCCGATCAGATTAAAAACTTCCTCTTGCCCCATGTGCGGTATTTACAATATGGCGCTAAGTCCGGCAGCCATGTTGTAAACAGCGAGAAGTACATTAAAAGTGGCCGCTTTTAATCGAGAGTTCGGGGAAAAGTGGCGAGGTGCGTGGGTCATCCCACCGGGACTCTGCCGAGAACTCTGCACCCCCCAAAAAACCCGTGGAATTAGTCACTTATCTTCAGTGTGCACTCGTGGCTGCTAATCTTATCTAAGCAGGCCTGCATATGCGACAAAGGCACTCTTGTGAATTCCTCGCAGGTAGGAAGTGTTTGGGCGCTCACTTGCATTTGTATGAGCAAGGGATTAGGAATTGGAAAAAGCCTATTTTTGGTTTTGTTTTTCGCATAGGCAATTTTTTAATCTGTCGTTGCTTTATTTGGATGAAAAAAGGTGAGACTTCGAAATGCCGTTTCTTTTTAAGATGACATTCTTTGTTGGGGTACTCCATTCCGTGGAATGATAAGCAGTCAAATGGACTGTTTTTTTAAGCGCAACACTATATGTATGTTTATATTTTTATATATACATGTATATATATATATATTATTAGGGCTGAGCGACATACCGGTTTTATAGTTAATACCGGTATATTTCAGAAAGCAGTATGTATTTGGGACAGTACCGCTGTACCAGAATATAGCCGGACAGGCGCTTTTTCCCCCCTCTGTCGTGTCTATTGAGGCTACTCCGCGTCACATTATGACACGCGATGACAAAAATTGCTTTGACATAGTAATCCATATGAGTTGGGAAATTGTGTTAGATGTAAATATACCGTATTTTCCGCACTATAAGCCGCCCCGGGTTATTAGCCGCACCTTCAATGAATGGCATATTTCAAAACTTTGTCCACCTATAAGCCGCCCCGGACTATAAGCCGCGCCTACGCTGCGCTAAAGGGAATGTCAAAAAAACAGTCAGATAGGTCAGTCAAACTTTAATAATATATTAAAAACCAGCGTTCTAACAACTCTGTTCACTCCCAAAATGTACGCAAATGTGCAATCACAAACATAGTAAAATTCAAAATAGTGCAGAGCAATAGCAACATAATGTTGCTCGAACGTTAATGTCACAACACACAAAATAAACATAGCGCTCACTTTCTGAAGTTATTCTTCATTCGTAAATCCTTCGTCTTCGGTGTCCGAATTGAAAAGTTGGGCAAATGTGGGATCCAAAATGGCCGGTTCCGTCTCGCCGAAGTCATCGGAGTCAGTGTCACTGTTGTCCAGCAGTTCTGTGAATCCTGCCTTCCGGAAAGCTCGGACCACAGTTGTGACCGAAATATCTGCCCAGGCATTTACGATCCACTGGCAGATGTTGGCGTCGTCTGGCGCTGTCTCCCTGTCTTAGTGAAGGTGTTGTTGGCGTCGTCTGGCGCTGTCTCCCTGTCTTAGTGAAGGTGTGTTCGCCTTCTGTCATCCACTGTTCCCACGCAGTTAGCAGTCTAGCTTCGAATGCCCTGTTGACACCAATATCTAGCGGCTGGAGGTCTTTTGTCAATCCACCCGGAATGATGGCGAGTATTGAATTAAGTGCGTAAGCGTGTCTCTTAATGTGATGTTATGAGCTAGCAAATATAACAACTACACTACCCAGCATGCAACGATAGTGACGAGCATGCGCGGTAGCCCTGAGAAGCGTTGTTGTATGCTGGCAGTTAGAATGTGGTTATGAGCACGCTGTGAGTAAACGTTGAGAACTCAGTTAACACGCCTCGTCTGCATTATTTATAATTAGACAGACAACACACTTAATAGGAGCCATTTTGGGGTCTTTACATAAACACACAAATGGAAATGAAACGTCACATATCCCAGCATGCACCGCGCGCTTCTTCCTCTTCCGGGGGCGGGTGGTTGCTTACAGTAGAAGAAGAAGCGCTTCCTGTTCTATGGGGGCGGGTGCTTACCTTGGCGGTTGCTTGCGTAGAAGAAGAAGCGCTTCCTGTTCTACCGGGAAAAAAGATGGCGGCTGTTTACCGAAGTTGCGAGAACGAAACTTTATGAAAATGAATCTTAATATTTATCCATATATAAAGCGCACCGGGTTAAAAGCCGCACTGTCAGCTTTTGAGTAAATTTGTGGTTTTTAGGTGCGGCTAATGGTGCGGAAAATACGGTAAACGAAATACAATGATTTGCTAATAATTTTCAACCCATATTCAGTTGAATATGCTACAAAGACAACATATTTGATGTTCAGACTGATAAACATTTTTTTTTTTGCAAATAATCATTAACTTTAGAATTTGATGCCAGCAACACGTGACAAAGAAGTTGGGAAAGGTGGCAATAAATACTGATAAAGTTGAGGAATGCTCATCAAACACTTATTTGGAACATCCCACAGGTGAACAGGCAAATTGGGAACAGGTGGGTGCCATGATTGGGTATAAAAGTAGATTCCATGAAATGCTCAGTCATTCACAAACAAGGACGGGGCGACGGTCACCACTTTGTCAACAAATGCGTGAGCAAATCGTTGAACAGTTTAAGAAAAACCTTTCTCAAGCAGCTATTGCAAAGAATTTAGGGATTTCACCATCTACGGTCCGTAATATCATCAAAGGGTTCAGAGAATCTGGAGAAATCACTGCACGTAAGCAGCTAAGCCCGTGACCTTCGATCCCTCAGGCTGTACTGCATCAACAAGCGACATCAGTGTGTAAAGGATATCACCACATGGGCTCAGGAACACTTTAGAAACCCACTGTCAGTAACTACAGTTGGTCACTAAATCTGTAAGTGCAAGTTAAAACTCTCCTATGCAAAGCCAAAGCCATTAATCAACAACACCCAGAAACGCCGTCGGCTTCGCTGGGCCTGGCTCATCTAAGATGGACTAATGCAAAGTGGAAAAGTGTTCTGTGGTCTGACGAGTCCACATTTCAAATATTGTGTAGATCACAGGTGTCAAACTCAAGGCCCGGGGCCCGCGACATCATTCTATATGGCCCGCAAACACCTGGAAATGATGTCAATAAAGTACTTAATATTTTCTCACTAAATGTAATTAATTTTTTTCATTTTGACAGAAAAATATATATGTACTGCTTGAAATTGCATGCCTTTTAAACTTTAATAGTATCCAATATTGCAACAAATATTACTGTATATTATCATACATTCCAAACATTTATGTCTAAATAAAAATAAATACCGTATTTTTCGGAGTATAAGTCGTACCTGCCGAAAATGCATAATAAAAAAGGAAAAAAAACATATACAAATTGCACTGGAGCCCGGCCAAACTATGGAAAAAACTGTGACTTATAGTCCGAAAAATACGGTACATAAATACCTGCTTGACTTATGATTATACAGCAAACTACCCATCAAATAAATACAAATGACAGTAAATTTTAAAGTGTTCTTTACAGCATATTACTGTAAACTGAAAAAAATTATCTTTTTATTTTTTGCCTTAAAATTCTGTTGACTGAGCTGCCATATTTTAACTGTAAAATCGTGTTTTTAATGGTGTCTTACTGTAAATGGAAAAACGATACATTTGTTTTTTACAGTAGAAAAACTGGCAGCTAAGTTGCCAGAATAAAAAAGGAACTTGTACTGTCTTTCCATTAACAATATTTTAATGGTTGTAAAAACCAATGGAAATTTAATAGTAAAATTCTGGCAAATAAAATTGCCAGCTTTTTCCGTAAAAAACAAAAAACAAAACAGTGGTACTGTTTTTATATTTACCGTAAAATGTCGTAAAAAATAAATAAATAAATAAACAAAACACTATTTTACAGTAACATTTTGTAAATGTAAAGATTTTACTGTAAAATCGACAGTCTACTTAAAACAATTTACAGAGTTGATAATGAAATCCAGAGGAAAATTCATACATTATTCGTTGTTACGAACGGCCCTCAATGAAAACCAGTTTATCATCCCTGGTGTAGATATTGGTCAATAGCAGTCATCATAAATAAATGAAAACATTAACATTTAATACATGTAAATAACTATCGGCAGATATCACTCATGGATGATCGGAATCGGCTGCATAAAAAACCCTGATCAGAACAATTCCATGTTAAAGGGGAACATTATCACAATTTCAGAAGGGTTAAAACCATTAAAAATCAGTTCCCAGTGGCTTATTTTATTTTTCGAAGTTTTTTTTCAAAATTTTACCCATCACACAATATCCCTAAAAAAAGCTTCAAAGTGCCTGATTTTAACTATCGTTATACACACCCGTCCATTTTCCTGTGACGTCACATAGTGATGCCAATACAAACAAACATGGCGGATAGAACAGCAAGTTTATAGCGACATTAGCTCGGATTCAGACTCGGATTTCAGCGGCTTAAGCGATTCAACAGATTACGCATGTATTGAAACGGATGGTTGTAGTGTGGAGGCAGGTAGCGAAAACTTAATTGAAGAAGAAACTGAAGCTATTGAGCCATATCGGTTTGAACCGTATGCAAGCGAAACCGACGAAAACGACACGACAGCCAGCGACACGGGAGAATGCGAGGACGAATTCGGCGATCGCCTTCTAACCAACGATTGGTATGTGTTTGTTTGGCATTAAAGGTGTCATGTCTGTGTGATCATGTTTTGTTTTAGTAATGTTCGGTTTAAATTTTGGACTTTTTGTGCACTTTTGTTTTGTTTTGTCACCATAGCAACCATTAGTTTCACCTGTCACGTCACGCACCTGTTCCACGTTTGGACTCATTGTGCACTCTTGTCACCATAGCAACCATTAGTTTTCACCTGTCACGTCACGCACCTGTTTCACGTTTTGAGTCACGCACCTGCTTTCACTAATCATGTCCATAGTATTTAAGTTCATTCATTTTCTGTTGTTCGTTCTGACGACATCACCACATTTATGCTCCTGCACACTCTCCACACCCTGATGACCCTTGCTACTCTTTTTTTCATGCCGGTTCCATGCCAAGTAAGTTTTTGTTTGTTAAGCCACAGTTAGTGTTTTGTTTAATTGTTCATAGTTTCTGCCAATGTGCAAGTTTTGTGTTTAAAGTCTAGTTTTATTCTCCGCCACTGTGCGCGCCTTTTGTTTATTCCTTTTTTGATAGTTTAAAATAAATCATGTACCCACCTTCAAGCCTTGACCAGTCCAGTTCATTTGCACCACGGGAGAACAAACCAAGCCATAGTCCAAGTCTTGACAAAAGGAAACTAACAACTATGAACTAGGTTTACAGCATATGAAATACATTTGGCAACAACATGCACTTTGAGAGTGCAGACAGCCCAGTTTTCATCAATTAATATATTCTGTAGACATACCCTCATCCGCTCTCTTTTCCTGGGGGTGTGGCGGCAGATTTCTTTGACTTTATCGTTGGAAATGCATCTGCTTTGAGTGTCGCAGGATATCCACACATTCTTGCCATCTCTGTCGTAGCACAGCTTTCGTCGGTAAAGTGTGCGGAACAAACGTCCAATTTCTTGCCACTTTCGCATCTTTGGGCCACTGGTGCAACTTGAATCCGTCCCTGTTCGTGTTGTTACACCCTCCGACAACACACCGACGAGGCATGATGTCTCCAAGGTACGGAAAACAGTCGAAAAAAACGGAAAATAACAGAGCTGATTTGACTCGGTGTTTGTAATGTGTTTGAGAAAATGGCGGATTGCTTCCCGATTGTCACACCGCGGTGAGGGATGTCTTGTCTTGGTTATTTCTGTCTTGTGATGTGCATGTTTTAGTTTGAAAAGTAACTCTCCTCTCGTTTCAGGTCACTTGCCCTTCCTTTTGTGTCATCAGTCTGACGTCATCCCGATTCCCTAATTGTTTCCACCTGTTCCCTATTACCCTCATGTGTCTTATAAGCCCATTCCTTCCTTTGTTCTGTGCCAGATTGTTTCGTCTATTCGTGCTCTCTAGCGTCCATGTTCCTGTCCATGCCTTGTCTTGCCTTGCCTCAGTTTGTAATTAATTCCTTGATCTTGAATCCCCTTTGTTACTATTTTGAATTTTTCCTTTCTTCCTCCTCAGCAGAGCGACTTTTTGTTATTTAGTATATTCAACCGAAGTGGTGAGTTTCAGTTATTTTTTCATTCTATCCTCAATTTTTGAGTGACTCTTTTTGTTAATACTTTATTAGATTAGTGAGTGTAGAAATTTTCATAGCTATTTGTTTTTTCCTCCTGTTGGAGCGTTTTCTGTTTATACATTTTATAACATATACGGCGCCAATTATAGTTTGTCTTTGCTTTTGTGTTTTCCTCCGTTTGGAGTGATTTTTGGTTGTTGCTATTTTTTCTTGGAATCTTTTTTGCCGATTAGTTTTTGGTTAAAGATAGATATTGTAATCCTTGACTTGGGAGGTGAAAGGAAGTTTTCAAAATAAAAGCCTGTCCAAATTCCCTACTCTGCATCTGAGTCCTATCCTTTTACCAAGCCTGATACCGATGTGACGTCAAGTTGTGACGTCATCGCTCCGAGGGCGAATAATAGAAAGGCGTTTAATTCCCCAAAATTCACCCATTTAGAGTTCGGAAATCGGTTAAAAAAATATATGGTCTTTTTTCTGCAACATCAAGGTATATATTGACGCTTACATATGTCTGGTGATAATGTTCCCCTTTAATAAATGTAATGAAATAGGGCACACACCCAGATGTAGTCGGGAG
Organism: Nerophis lumbriciformis; assembly: GCF_033978685.3. Lineage (NCBI taxonomy): Eukaryota > Metazoa > Chordata > Actinopteri > Syngnathiformes > Syngnathidae > Nerophis > Nerophis lumbriciformis. The sequence goes on from NC_084556.2 coordinate 6,774,947, forward strand.
CGCAAACACTGATCTTGGATATGTTAATGATTAATGATGAACAAACTGTGCGTGTACTAGAGATGCGCGGTTTGCGGACACAACCGCGGAGTCCGCGGATTATCCGCGGATCGGGCGGATGAAATTAAAAAAAATAAGATTTTATCCGCTCGCGGGTCGGGTCGGGCGGATTAATTAGATTTTTTTTTTTTTTTTTTTTTTTTTGCGGGTGGCAGTTAAACCAATTCGGAAATATATATACATAGTTAAATGTTGTTACCCACATACGAAAAACGAGCAGGCACCTGCAGCATATGCCACAACAGAAGAAAAAAAAAGAAAAGAGATGGACACTTTTACGGAGCGGAGAAGGGACGCCTCGCCGGGGTCCGGGACCGAGGCCCCTTCCCCCGAGAGGGCCCCACCGGGAGCCGTAGCTGAGGCGATCCGCGAGAAGGGCCCGACGCACGTCCAGGGTCACTACCGCGCCCACCGCACCGACACCCCGCCTCGTCCGCTTTCGCCGCGGCCGGCGTCACGCGCAGCAGGTAAGCAGCTTACCTGCCCGCCACCCCCGTGGCCGGGGGCTCGTAACAGGGGTCACTCTGCGCGCTCCGCCCGCGCAGCTTACCTGCTTGCCACCCCTGTTGCCGGGGGCGCGTAACAGGGGTCACTCCGCGTGCAGTGCGCTCACGAAAGGGGTGGGGCTCACCCTGGTTGATATAGAGAGCAGGACGGTGGCCATGGAATTTCATTTAAGGTTTGTGATAAACCATCAAACTCATTCGTTAAAAGGACTCTATAGTAATATAAAGCGAATTTTTCTGGACATTATCATGCAAGAAAAGTTTATTTTTGGGATCGCGATCACCGCGTAATGATTTTTAAAGGTTGCATTACATTATTAACTGTCCTATGTGATCAGCCAGTGCGATTGGAAGTCCATGCTCAATTATTGCCTCCGTAAATAAAACTTCGGCATTTATCACATCCAAAGAATCTGTTTGGGCGACGAAAAACGTTGAAAGTTTTCCACTTGTATCGCTAGCAACGGCATTAGGCTTGTGTTTTTTTGTCCCAACGTGGTCTTTTACATCGCTAATTCCTCCGTGTCCGATCGAAAAATCTTGTCTGCACAAGGTGCAATTCGCGTAGTTTTCACCCTTTTTTTTTTTTTTTTTATTAATATTAGATATATAACAACGGGCGGATGGCGGGCGGGTGCAGTTCTGATCAAACGTTACATCGGGTGGATGGCGGATGGTTGACGACTTTCTGGCGCGGTTGCGGATGAAATAAATTGCCTATCCGCGCATCTCTAGCGTGTACTGTCACGCAGTGCAAAAACATTCGACATGTTCCTCAACATGATGCATGCATAATACACACAAAAAGGAAATGTTGCTGTTTTAACCTCATTCCATTCAAGGAAGGACTCATCAGACGGGGATTGATGCACAACCGGGACGTGCCCAATAACACATCCGTCTACTCGGCCGCCAGAAAACGTACTCGGCCTTAATTAAAATGGAGCGTCCATGTTTTTGGAATGTAAATCATGCAGCGGCAGGGACAAGCTCTGTAATGAGTCATTTTAATTGAAATGACATGTAACTTGCAGTCGCCTCGCCGACGTGACGGCCGCAGAAAGAGAAAAAAAAAAAGACCATCACAGGACTTTGAAAAAATGTTGCATGAAAAACTTGTTTAGTTGTTGTTGTTTTTTTAAATCTATTGTTATTGTTAGCCTGGTTAATTGAAATGTTACATCATTCCAGGACCATAGGGCGCACTGCCGATGAGCAAGTCTTTTCAGGTCTAGTTTCATACAATACATTTAAAACACTTATTTGTTGTCTAAATAACATGTAATGGTGTTGCATAGATTATGTTTTACAGACCGTCTTCAAGGCGCTTTCTGACCGTCTCTTCAGGAGTCTTATTTATGTGCCTCCACTTCGACACCGTCTTCTTCTCCCCGTCATCTTTGTTGTACCGGTAGCTTTCCATAGCGAGTTTACTGACAGATATAAGTTAGAACTGCTCTACTTTTTATTAGAAATGGCAACAGAGTAGAATGCCCATCCAGCCATCCATCCACTTTGTACCGCTTGTCCTTTTTGGGGTCGCGGAATGTCGCCAGAAAAAGAAGTAGCTTAATGACTTCAATGGCCGACGCGCGCAAATATTTGGGACTTACGCACATCCCAAATACACAACAGTAGGTCAAGGAGGACCATAGGGCACACTGCCGATGAGCAAGTCTTTTCAGGTCTAGTTTCATACAATAAGGCGCAGTAAAGGGGTCATATCATATATTTTTTTCTACATTTAAAACACTTATTTGTTGTCTAAATAACATGTATCAATCGATCAATCAATGTTTATTTATATAGCCCTAAATCACAAGTGTCTCAAAGGGCTGTAATGGTGTTGCATAGATTATGTTTTACAGACCGTCTTCAAGCCGCTTTCTGACCGTCTCTTCAGGAGTCTTATTTATGTGCCTCCACTTCGACACCGTCTTCTTCTCCCCGTCATCTTTGTTGTACCGGTAGCTTTCCATAGCAAGTTTACTGACAGATATAAGTTAGAACTGTGCGCTACTTTTTATTAGAAATGGCAACAGCGGAGAATGCCCATCCATGCATCCATTTTCTACCGCTTGTCCCTTTTGGGGTCGCGGAATGTCGCCAGAAAAAGAAGTAGCTTAATGACTTCAGTGGCCGACGCGCGCAAATATGTGGGACTTACGCACATCCCAAATACACAACAGTAGGTCAAGGAGGACCATAGGGCGCACTGCCGATGAGCAAGTCTTTTCAGGTCTAGTTTCATACAAAAGGCGCACCGGATTAAAAGGTGCAATAAAGGGGTCATATTATATATTTTTTCCACATTTAAAACACTTATTTGTGGTCTAAATAACATGTAATGGTGTTTTTTTGGTCAAAATGTCGCATAGATTATGTTTTACAGACCGTCTTCAAGCTGCTTTCTGACCGTCTCTTCAGGAGTCTTATTTATGTGCCTCCACTTCGACACCGTCTTCTTCTCCCCGTCATTTTTGTTGTACCGGTAGCTTTCCATAGCGAGTTTACTGACAGATATAAGTTAGAACTGCTCTACTTTTTATTAGAAATGGCAACAGCGGAGAATGCCCATCCATGCATCCATTTTCTACCGCTTGTCCCTTTTGGGGTCGCGGAATGTCGCCAGAAAAAGAAGTAGCTTAATGACTTCAATGGCCGACGCGCGCAATTATTTGGGACTTACGCACATCCCAAATACACAACAGTAGGTCAAGGAGGACCATAGGGCGCACTGCCGATGAGCAAGTCTTTTCAGGTCTAGTTTCATACAAAAGGCGCACCGGATTAAAAAGTGCAATAAAGGGGTCATATTATATATTTTTTCCACATTTAAAACACTTATTTGTGGTCTAAATAACATGTAATGGTGTTTTTTTGGTCAAAATGTCACATAGATTATGTTTTACAGACCGTCTTCAAGCCGCTTTCTGACCATCTCTTCAGGTGGCGCCGTTTCGTTGGCGGTCTTGTTTATGTGCCTCCACTTCGACACCGTCTTCTTCTCCCCGTCATCTTTGTTGTATCGGTAGCTTTCCAATGCGAGTTTACTGACAGATGTACAAACCCCGTTTTATTTTCAACCCATATTCAATTGAATATGCTACAAAGACAACATATTTGATGTTCAAACTGATAAACATTTTTTTTTTTTTTTTGCAAATAATCATTAACTTTAGAATTTGATGCCAGCAACACGTGACAAAGAAGTTGGGAAAGGTGGCAATAAATACTGATAACGTTGAGGAATGCTCATCAAACACTTATTTGGAACATCCCACAGGGGAACAGGCTAATTGGGAACAGGTGGGTGCCATGATTGGGTATAAAAACAGCTTCCCAAAAAATGCTCAGTCTTTCACAAGAAAGGATGGGGCGAGGTGCACCCCTTTGTCCACAACTGCGTGAGCAAATAGTCAAACAGTTTAAGAACAATGTTTCTCAAAGTGCAATTGCAAGAAATTTAGGGATTTCAACATCTACGGTCCATAATATCATCAAAAGGTTCAGAGAATCTGGAGAAATCACTCCACGTAAGCGGCATGGCCGGAAACCAACATTAAATGACCATGACCTTCGATCCCTCAGACGGCACTGCATCAAAAACCGACATCAATCTCTAAAGGATATCACCACATGGGCTCAGGAACACTTCAGAAAACCACTGTCACTAAATACAGTTCTTCGCTACATCTGTAAGTGCAAGTTAAAGCTCTACTATGCAAAGCGAAAGCCATTTATCAACAACATCCAGAAACGCCGCCGGCTTCTCTGGGCCCGAGATCATCTAAGATGGACTCATGCAAAGTGGAAAAGTGTTCTGTGGTCTGACGAGTCCACATTTCAAATTGTTTTTAGAAATATTCAACATCGTGTCATCCGGACCAAAGGGGAAGCGGACCATCCAGACTGTTATCGACTCAAAGTTCAAAAGCCAGCATCTGTGATGGTATGGCGGTGCATTAGTGCCCAAGGTATGGGTAACTTACACATCTGTGAAGGCACCATTAATGCTGAAAGGTACATACAGGTTTTGGAACAACATATGCTGCCATCTAAGCGCCGTCTTTTTCATGGATGCCCCCTGCTTATTTCAGTAAGACATTCAGCACATGTCACAACTGTGTGGCTTCTTTAAAAAAAAAAAGAGTGCGGGTACTTTCCTGGGCCGTCTGCAGTCCAGACCTGTCTCCCATCGAAAATGTGTGGCGCATTATGAAGCGTAAAATACGACAGTGGAGACCCCGGACTGTTGAACGACTGAAGCTCTACATAAAACAAGAATGGGAAAGAATTCCACTTTCAAAGCTTCAACAATTAGTTTCCTCAGTTCCCAATCGTTTATTGAGTGTTGTTTAAAGAAAAGGTGATGTAACACAGTGGTGAACATGCTCTTTCCCAACTACTTTGTCACGTGTTGCAGTCATGAAATTCTAAGTTAATTATTATTTGCAAAAAAAAAATTAAGTTTATGAGTTTGAACATCAAATATCTTGTCTTTGTAGTGCATTCAATTGAATATGGGTTGAAAAGGATTTGCAAATCATTGTATTCTGTTTATATTTACATCTAACACAATTTCCCAACTCATATGGAAACAGGGTTTGTACATATTTATTAAAAGTTCAATTTGTAATTTATGAGTCCCTTTTTTTGCAATATATTTGGTTAGTACTTATTTTTCTAATCAGCCTGAACTAAGCCTAAGGTTTATGTGTTAAATAATCTTTATGATCATAGTATTTGACAAGGTTGTAAACTAAGTAGGTTAGCTATAATTATTAAATAGGATTAAAATGAAGAGTCCATCCATCCATCCATTTTCTACCGCTTGTCCCTTTTGGGGTCGCGGGGGGTGCTGGAGCCTATCTCAGCTGCATTCGGGCGGAAAGCGGGGTACACCCTGGACAAGTCGCCACCTCATCGCAGGGCCAACACAGATAGATAGACAACATTCACACTCACATTCACACACTAGGGCCAATTTAGTGTTGCCAATCAACTTATCCCCAGGTGCATGTCTTTGGGGGTGGGAGGAAGCCGGAGTACCCGGAGGGAACCCACGCAGTCACGGGGAGAACATGCAAACTCCACACAGAAAGATCCCGAGCCCGGGATTGAACTCAGGACTACTCAGGACATACTTGCCAAACTTGGTTGGGGGCGTGGTTAAGAGGGGAGGAGTATATTGACAGCTAGAATTCACCAAGTCAAGTATTTCATATATATATATATATATATATATATATATATATATATATATATATATATATATATATATATATATATATATATACACATATATACATCCTGAAAATATGCAAACAAAACTGTGTTTAGATCATTGATACTTCAAACTTGCATAAATAAATATTAAGGAAATATAACATAACTTGGCTTCTGAGAGCTTCAAAATGTAATGAATAAAATGTTAAAGTTGTTGATAAACAAGTATAATTATTAAGTTTATTTTAATAATTAAATATGGTCATTTTAAATGAATTATTATGATAATTTAAAATTAAATATTTCAAATATGTTTATTTTAATGTATAATTCTATGGCTGAATGTAATAAGGAGTCAGAAAAAATACAAATAAAAATATAATTAATTTTGATATTTTTAGCAAAATATAGTAAAAATGTATATATATATTTTTTTAAATTAATATATATATTTATTTTTAGGTAAGATAAACATAATAATACAATTTATCTCTAGTCTGGATGATTTAGTTCTTGTCACCCTGTTGTCCTCCCGTCGTGAAAAAAGGCTGTCCTCACTCAGGTCGCATGGAGCTGGAGGGGGCGTGGCCTCCAGCTCCAGATGAAAATCGGGAGATTTTCGGGAGAATATTTGTCCCGGGAGGTTTTCGGGAGAGGCGCTAAATTTCGGGAGTCTCCCGGAAAATTCGGGAGGGTTGGCAAGTATGACTCAGGAACTTCGTATTGTGAGGCACATGCACTAACCCCTGTTCCACAGTGCTGCCTGAATGAAGAGTACGATTACTAATGGAGTGTTTATATTTGAATGGGCCCCGGGCCACCCTGTAGTGGGAATGTTGGGTCCCGAGGACAAAAAGGTTAAGAACCTGTGTTAAGGGTTGTCCATCTCAGTTCAGAGAAAAACGTCACTTTTTGGGGGGGAAAAAAAAAGGTCACCTTTTTGGCGTTTTTTTCTGTGAATAATTTTAGTAGCTGCAGTAAAATGCACATACCGCAGGAAACCCAACCTTGGTGAACCCGACTGCACAAACTCGTATTGTTGAAAATCACACTGACTCTCCCCGTTTGACCTCGATTTGATTAATTTATGTCCCGAGCAGATCAAAATGGCTGCATTCCAAGGTTCCGCCTCCCGAATCTTATGGCCAGCACGCGGTCGCCTCGCTGTTGCTCGTTCATCCACAGACGCCGCTGCCAGGGTCAACTGCCGCGCGCCTCCCCAGCCCCCGCAATCCCCCCCCCCCCCCCCCCCCCCACCCGGCATGGCGGCAAAAGCGCTGAACAGATGCTCGGTCGTCGGTTCCGTCTGTCTGCCTTGGTGTGTTTGATGGGCCAGTGTTTAGTCAGTGGCTCTGCCTTCGCCTTTTAATTGGCGAGTGTTTAGACAGTGGCTCTGAATATTTAATGGACGAGTGTTCACTCGCTCTGAATTAGACAGACTGAATGTGGAACCGCTCAACAATTAACCACAGATGGCGGATTTTCTAAGAAGGCCCCGCGTCTCGGAGAAGGCATTTTTTTTCCACATGCCATGGTTTGAATGGATTTCTTTGGTTAGTAACTACATTTATTCCACATTTCACTTCCTGCTCACGTACAGTATGTATGGGGACTAATAGCATTAATACTGCTGATGAGTTGCATGACGAGCAACATGTTAAAGCTCCTGCTGCACGCGGATCACGCCTAATACTTCAAATATAGCTACGACCATCTTGCGGGGTGAAATATAAAAAAAAAAAAAAAAAAAAAAAAAACATCAGGAGGTTGCCTACAGCCACAACTCAGTGTTTCCCATACATTCATTTATGTGTGTGGGCCATGAGTCATGTTCCGCAAAACATTGACTGCGTTATTGTGTGTGTTTAAAAGTCATAGTTTGAGATTTGAGCTACAGGCTTCCAGAAGTACCTGGTCAAAGAGACTGGCCATCCATCCATCCATCCATCTTCTTCCGCTTATCCGAGGTCGGGTCGCGGGGGCAGCAGCCTAAGCAGGGAAGCCCAGACTTCCCTCTCCCCAGCCACTTCGTCCAGCTCCTCCCGGGGGATCCCGAGGCGTTCCCAGGCCAGCCGGGAGACATAGTCTTCCCAACGTGTCCTGGGTCTTCCTCGTGGCCTCCTACCGGTCGGACATGCCCTAAACACCTCCTTAGGGAGGCGCTCGGGTGGCATCCTGACCAGATGCCCGAACCACCTCATCTGGCTCCTCTCGATGTGGAGGAGCAGCGGCTTTACTTTGAGCTCCCCCCGGATGACAGAGCTTCTCACCCTATCTCTAAGGGAGAGCCCCGCCACCTGGCGGAGGAAACTCATTTCGCCCGCTTGTACCCGTGATCTTGTCCTTCCGGTCATAACCCAAAGCTCATGACCATAGGTGAGGATGGGAACGTAGATCGACCGGTAAATTGAGAGCTTTGCCTTCCGGCTCAGCTCCTTCTTCACCACAACGGATCGATACAGCGTCCGCATTACTGAAGACGCCGCACCGATCCGCCTATCGATCTCACGATCCACTCTTCCCTCACTCGTGAACAAGACTGGCCTACTAGTGCAAATTTGGCTTCAGTATTGCCACATTTTGTTGACTAAATGCCTGTAAGTAGACATGCATTTATTTTGTTCTGTTAAAAATCTAATTTGTTTAAAGGGGAACATTATCACAATTTCAGAATTGTTAAAACCATTAAAAATCAGTTCCCAGTGGCTTATTATATTTTTCGAAGTTTTTTTCAAAATTTTACCCATCACGCAATATCCCTAAAAAAAGCTTCAAAGTGCCTAATTTTAACCATCGTTATAAACACCCAACCATGCAAATTTTGCATTTCCTTTGGAAATCGAGGTCCCAGAGTCTGGAGGAAGACAGGAGAGGCACAGGATCCACGTTGCCTGAAGTCTAGTGTAAAGTTTCCACCATCAGTGATGGTTTGGGGTGCCATGTCATCTGCTGGTGTCGGTCCACTCTGTTTCCTGAGATCCAGGGTCAACGCAGCCGTCTACCAGCAAGTTTTAGAGCACTTCATGCTTCCTGCTGCTGACCTGCTCTATGGAGATGGAGATTTCAAGTTCCAACAGGACTTGGCGCCTGCACACAGCGCAAAATCTACCCGTGCCTGGTTTACGGACCATGGTATTTCTGTTCTAAATTGGCCCGCCAACTCCCCTGACCTTAGCCCCATAGAAAATCTGTGGGGTATTGTGAAAAGGAAGATGCAGAATGCCAGACCCAAAAACGCAGAAGAGTTGAAGGCCACTATCAGAGCAACCTGGGCTCTCATAACACCTGAGCAGTGCCAGAAACTCATGGACTCCATGCCACGCCGCATTAACGCAGTAATTGAGGCAAAAGGAGCTCCAACCAAGTATTGAGTATTGTACATGCTCATATTTTTCATTTTCATACTTTTCAGTTGGCCAACATTTCTAAAAATCCCTTTTTTGTATTAGCCTTAAGTAATATTCTAATTTTGTGACACACGGAATTTTGGATTTTCATTTGTTGCCACTTCAAATCATCAAAATTAAATGAAATAAACATTTGAATGCATCAGTCTGTGTGCAATGAATAAATATAATGTACAAGTTACACCTTTTGAATGCAATTACTGAAATAAATCAAGTTTTTCAAAATATTCTAATTTACTGGCTTTTACCTGTATATTGACGCTTACATAGGTCTGGTGATAATGTTCCCCTTTAAGGTTTCCCTTCAGTGGTGACTATAGACACGTTTGACTGTATATTATTAGAGGTGAGGGGAAATTAATTTTAGATGCATCATAAGTTTGAACATTGGCCGATTAGTAAACGTCAATATATTTATTGTAAATAAAGTAATGCAGACAGTTCTAAAATCTGTCTGACTGCAGCGAGCCACCTCACAGAGAGATCGACCAGCTCCTATACTATAGGGCACTTATGTCCCAGTTGATTTAATACATGTAATGGACATTGGATAAGGCCTGGAAGATCGGCAGCCTGTCCAGGTCAGCTGTGATTCTGCTTACCGAAAAACTTTGTCCATTTGTCGAAGGAGAGACAACGAGAATGCGGGCTCCCGTGGATGTGATAAAAAAAGGTAGCGTGTTCTTTTTATTACCTGGCCGACGAGGGAAGACTACGGAAAACATCGAATGCATTTGGACTGGCAAAGCAGACTGTATCAGTTACTGTCCACCATGTATGTTGAGCGATTACTCAACGTGTAGGTCTAGAGCAGGGGTCGGCAACCCGCGGCTCCGGAGCCGCATGCGGCTCTTTTATCACTCTGATGCGGCTCAGCTGCATACTTGCCGACCCTCCCGATTTTCCAGGGAGATTTCCGGATTTCGGTGCCTCTTGCAGAAAACTCCCGGGATTAATATTCTCCAATTTTCACCCTAACAATAATAATAAGGGCGTGCCATGATGGTACAGCATTTAGGGCCCTCTACAATCTGTACAAACAGCGTGCCAGCCTAGCCTTTTGTTGTATGCATCTTCTACTTGCGCACGCAAGTGACAGCAAGGCATACTTGGTCAACAGTCACTCATGTTACACTGGCGGTGGCCATATAAAACAACTATAAAACTCTTACTAATAATGCACCACACTTTGAACCAAAACCAAACAAGAATGACAAACACATTTCGGGAGAACATCTGCACCTTAACACAACATAAACACAACAGAACAAATACCCAGAATCCCATGCAGCCCTGACTCTTCCGGGTAACATTATACACCCCTGCTACCACCAAACCCCGCCCCCACCCCAACACTGCTCCCCCACACATCAACGCCCACCTCTCCGTGCGTCGGTTGAGGTGGGCGGGGTTTGGTAGCAGGGGTGTATAATGTATCCCGGAAGAGTTAGGGCTGCATGGGATTCTGGGTATTTGTTCTGTTGTGTTTTTGTTGTGTTATGGTGCAGATGTTCTCCCGAAATGTGTTTGTCATTCTTGTTTGATGTGGGTTCACAGTGTGGCGCATTATTAGTAAGAGTGTTAAAGATTTGTATACCGCCACCGTCAGTGTAACCTGTGTGGTTGTTGACCAAGTATGCGTTGCTGTCACTTACGTGAGCAAGCAGAAGTCCCATACAACGTGTGGCTGGGCCGGCACGTTGGTTGTAGTGGGCACTAAATGCTGTACCATCACGGCACGTTCGAGAGAATACTTGTCCTGAAATTCGTAGTCTGCCGGAAAAATCGGGAGGGTTGACAAATATGACGCTGTCAAGCGCCATTCATATAAAACCCGCGGGCCGCACTAACATTCAATTTTCATATTAAGGTGTGGGCCGCGTGTCTGAGACCCTTGGTTTATACATAGCACAAAGCAAAAAAAAAAACTTTGTAAGCAGTGTTATTTCATTTTAAATTTCAAAAGATTTTTGTGGCTCCCATTGTTTTCTTTAATTTGTGAAACTGGTCAAAATGGCTCTTTGACTGGTAAAGGTTGCCGACCCCTGGTCTAGAGTATATAAAGTTTGCTAACAAGTTGTTTACTTTCACATGTCCATTAAAGATAAGGATACATTTTTGATGGCTCAGGTGTGATTCACTACAATAGGGCCCCACAGCACACTGGATTCCAGTTACCGTATTTTTCGGACTATAAATCACAGTTTTTTTTCATAGTTTGGCCGGGGGTGCGACTTATACTCAGGAGCGACATATGTGTGAAATTATTAACACATTCCCGTAAAATATCAAAAAATATTATTTAGCTCATTCACGTAAGAGACTAGACGTATAAGATTTCATGGGATTTAGCGATTAGGAGTGACAGATTGTTTGGTAAACGTATAGCATGTTCTATATGTTATAGTTATTTGAATGACTCTTACCATAATATGTTACGTTAACATACCAGTTGGTTATTTATGCCTCATATAACGTACACTTATTCAGCCTGTTGTTCACTATTCTTTATTTATTTTAAATTACCTTTCAAATGTCTATTCTTGGTGTTGGGTTTTATCAAATAAATTTACCCCAAAAAATGCGACTTATACTCCAGTGCGACTTATACAGTGGGGCAAAAAAGTATTTAGTCAGCCACCAATTGTGCAAGTTCTCCCACTTAAAATGATGACAGAGGTCTGTAATTTTCTCATTATGTGAGAGACATAATGTGAAAAAAAATTCTAGGAATTCACATTGTAGGATTTTTAAAGAATTTATTTGTAAATTATGGTGGAAAATAAGTATTTGGTCAATAACAAAAATTCAACTCAATACTTTGTAATATAACCTTTGTTGGCAATAACAGAGGTCAAACGATTACTATAGGTCTCTACCAGGTTTGCACACACAGTAGCTGGTATTTTGGCCCATTCCTCCATGCAGATCTTCTCGAGAGCAGTGATGTTTTGGGGCTGTCGCCGAGCAACACGGACTTTCAACTCCCTCCACAGATTTTCTATGGGGTTGAGGTCTGGAGACTGGCTAGGCCACTCCAGGACTTTCAAATGCTTCTTACGGAGCCACTCCTTCGTTGCCCGGGCTGTGTGTTTGGGATCATTGTCATGCTGGAAGACCCAGTCACGTTTCATCTTCAAAGCTCTCACTGATGGAAGGAGGTTTTGGCTCAAATTCTCACGATACATGGCCCCATTCATTCTTTCCTTAACACGGATCAGTCGGCCTGTCCCCTTAGCAGGAAAAACAGCCCAAAGCATGATGTTTCCACCCCCATGCTTCACAGTAGGTATGGTGTTCTTGGGATGCAACTCAGTATTCTTCTTCCTCCAAACACGATGAGTTGAGTTTATAACAAAAAGTTATATTTTGGTTTTATCTGACCACATGACATTCTCCCAATCCCCTGCTGTATCATCCATGTGCTCTCTGGCAAACTTCAGACGGGCCATAACATGCACTGGCTTAAGCAGGGGGACACGTCTGGCACTGCAGGATTTGATTCCCTGTCGGCATAGTGTGTTACTGATCGTAACCTTTGTTACTTTGGTCCCAGCTCTCTGCAGGTCATTCACCAGGTCCCCCCGTGTGGTTCTGGGATTTTTGCTCACCGTTATCATGATCATTTTGAACCCACGGGATGAGATCTTGCGTGGAGCCCCAGATCGAGGGAGATTATCAGCGGTCTTGTATGTCTTCCATTTTCTGATAATTGCTCCCACGGTTGATTTTTTCACACCAAGCTGCTTGCCTATTGTAGATTCACTCTTCACAGTCTGGTGCAGGTCTACAATTCTTTTCCTGGTGTCCTTTGACAGCTCTTTGGTCTTGGCCATAGTGGAGTTTGGAGTCTGACTGTTTGAGGCTGTGGACAGGTGTCTTTTATACAGATAACGAGTTCAAACAGGTGCCATTAATACAGGTAACAAGTGGAGGACAGAAGAGCTTCTTAAAGAAGAAGTTACAGGTCTGTGAGAGCCAGAGATCTTCCTTGTTTGAAGTGACCAAATACTTATTTTCCACCATAATTTACAAATAAATTCTTTAAAAATCCTACAATGTGAATTCCTGGATTTTTTTCTGTCTCTCACAGTTGAAGTGTACCTATGATGAAAATTACAGACCTCTGTCATCATTTTAAGTGGGAGAACTTGCACAATCGGTGGCTGACTAAATACTTTTTTGCCCCACTGTATATGGTTTTTTTCCTTCTTTATTGTGCATTTTCGGCAGGTGCGACTTATACTCCGAAAAATACGGTAATTGAAATACCACAACACTGGACATTGTTCAGATAAGTTCAATTTAATTTAAGAACTTGCACACAAAGCAACTATGACGTGCGCATACTAGGTCGCGTTGCAACGGCGGACGGAGGGGGGAGAGGGTCTTAAACGGTGGCATTGTTTGTGTGTGGACTAGGATAAGGTTAGGTGGGATATACCCTGGATACTCTTAGCCGGTTTAGTGTAGAAGTTAAAGTTAAAGTTAAAGTACCAATGATTGTCACACACACACTAGGTGTGGCGAAATTATTCTCTGCATTTGACCCATCACCCTTGATCACCCCCTGGGAGGTGAGGGGAGCAGTGGGCAGCAGCGGTGGCCGCGCCCGGGAATCATTTTTGGTGATTTAACCCCCAATTCCAACCCTTGATGCTGAGTGACAAGCAGGGAGGTAATGGGTCCCATTTTTATAGTCTTTGGTATGACTCGGCCGGGGTTTGAACCCACAACCTACCGATCTCAGGGCGGACACTCTAACCACTAGGCCACTGAGAAGGGGCCTATATGAGCCCTCTAGATGTGAAATAACACAATTTAGTCACATTTACACTCTCTTAATCCACTCTCTTATTCCACTAGTATTGCTGCCCGAGGCTGGGTCAATCAGCGACCACGCTACTGAACAGCGCACTCTGATTAGTTTGGTCTCATCTCGTGGTCAAATACTACGATAATGATTCATTTTTTTTAGTTCGTTTGGACTGAAAATACTTGACTTAGGGCAAAAATGCTGTAGAATATGCCTTAAAAAAATTTTAATCAGCAATGCGGCAAGGGACGACTGTATATGCGCAGTGAGTAGCACGGATATGGCCTAAAAATTAGATTTAAAAAGATATTGTATATTGTAGCGTCCCGGAAAAGTTAGTGCTGCAAGGGGTTCTGGGTATTTGTTCTGTTGTGTTTATGTTGCGTTACGGTGCGGATGTTCTCCCGAAATGTGTTTGTCATTTTTGTTTGGTGTGGGTTCACAGTGTGGCATGTATTTGTAACAGTGTTAAAGTTGTTTATACGGCCACCCTCGGTGTGACCTGTATGGCTGTTAACCAAGTATGCTTTGCATTCACTTGTGTGTGTGAAAAGCCGTAGATATTATGTGATTAGGGCCGGCACGCAAATGCAGTGCCTTTAAGGCAGGGGTGTCCAAAGTGCGGCCCGGGGGCCATTTGCGGCCCACGGGTAATTTTTTAACGGCCCCACGGCACACTCTAAAAATACGATTAAAAAAAAAGAAAAAACATAAAAAGGGGCATAAAAGAGCAAACAGGTGAAATGTAACAAGAAAACGTTGCAATGTTGACACTAATAACACAAAGCTGCCATGTAGGCTGTTTCTTTCTTTAAAAAATATTAATGAATCAAAAACAATGTTATTATGAATTGTTTACCTATTAAAGGCTCTAATTACGTCACATTAAATATTCCACATTGAGATATTTTTGGGGGAAAATGTTGCATATTTTGTGTTTGCCATATAAACATCTAAGTTTTTTGTTTTTTTTAAAGAAGGGCCTAAAACGAACAAACAAGAAACATAATAAACAACAATACAAGTTATAAGTGACGGATAGATCTGAAGTTGATCTCGAGACTATTGTGTTAAACGTTTAAAAAATATGTACCATTTATTTTTTAACACTTTACTGAGCAGGACCCTTTTTTAGTGGGACTTTCTTTTTTTGTTAAGTGTCATTGCTCAAAAAAATATAATAAATTAAAATCAATGTTGTTATGAGTTATGTTATAAACTCCAATTATTATATAATCTGAAATATTCCACTTTAACATTTTATTGGGGGAAAATATTGCATATTTTGTGTATTTTCCATTAAAAAAAAACAGAGTTTTCTTTGACAAAAAGGGCATACAACTTAAATATTAAAAAAAAAAAAAGTTATATTGACAGATAGACCTAATGTTGATCAAGAGACTTATAATAATACTAATAATAATAATGACTTAGATTTATATAGCGCTTTTCTAGACACTCAAAGCGCTTCACAGAGGAGTGAGAAGCCATCATTCATTCACACCTGGTGGTGGTAAGCTACTTTCATAGCCACAGCTGCACTGGGGTAAACTTTGAATACCATATTTTCCGCACTATTAGCCGCACCTAAAAACCACAAATTTACTCAAAAGCTGACAGTGCGGCTTATAACCAGGTGCGCTTTATATATGGATTAATATTAAGATTCATTTTCATAAAGTTTCGGTCTCGCAACTACGGTAAACAGCCGCCATCTTTTTTCCCCGTAGAAGAGGAAGTGCTTCTTCTTCTACGCAAGCAACCGCCAAGGTAAGCACCCGCCCCCATAGAAGAGGAAGCGCTTCTTCTTCTACTGTAAGCAACCACCCGCCCGCGTAGAAGAAGAAGAAGCGCGCGGATATTACGTTTCATTTCCTTTGTGTGTTTACATCTGTAAAGACCACAAAATGGCTCCTACTAAGCGACAGGTTTCCGGTTCATGAAAAGACGCAATCTCTCCATCCGCACACGGACTAC
The DNA here is from genome assembly GCF_033978685.3 of Nerophis lumbriciformis. NCBI lineage: Eukaryota > Metazoa > Chordata > Actinopteri > Syngnathiformes > Syngnathidae > Nerophis > Nerophis lumbriciformis. The sequence goes on from NC_084556.2 coordinate 6,790,942, forward strand.
TATTTCACAGCAACTGCCTAAAGACTTTCAAGAAAAGCTGGCTACTTTCCGTGCATATTGTAAAAACAAGATAGCTGAAAAAAAGATCCGGCCAGAGAACATTATCAACATGGACGAGGTTCCACTGACTTTTGATATTCCTGTGAACCGCACTGTGGATACAACGGGAGCACGTACCGTGAATATTCGCACCACAGGGAATGAGAAGTCATCCTTCACTGTGGTTCTAGCTTGCCATGCTAATGGCCAGAAACTTCCACCCATGGTGATATTCAAAAGGAAGACCTTGCCAAAAGAGACCTTTCCAGCCGGCGTCATCATAAAAGCTAACTCGAAGGGATGGATGGATGAAGAAAAGATGAGCGAGTGGTTAAGGTAAGTTTACGCGAAGAGGCCGGGTGGCTTTTTTCACGCAGCTCCGTCCATGTTGATATACGACTCCATGCACGCCCACATCACGCTGGTTTTTAATATATTATTAAAGTTTGACTGACCTATCTGACTGTTTTTTTGACATTCCTTTAGCGCAGTTAGATGCGGCTTATAACACGGGGCGGCTTATAGGTGGACAAAGTTTTGAAATATGCCGTTCATTGAAGGCGCGGCTTATAACCCAGGGCGCCTTATGGTGCGGAAAATACGGTAATAATAATAATACTAAATAATGACACATTTTTTATATTTTTTTGACCTAAACCCTTTGGGGTCCCCGGGATCAAGCCTGAGTGAAGGCCTAAATGTATTTTTTTATACATATATTGTATTGGTTTTTAAAATAAAACAATATCAAAATGGCCCCCGCTTGCCTTGATTCTTCAGTGTGTGGCCCTCAGTGGAAAAAGTTTGGACACCCCTGCTTTAAGGCATGCCCCAAATATTGTTGTCTGGGTGGAAATCGGGAGAAATTCGGGAGAATGGTTGCCCTGGGAGATTGTCGGGAGGGGCGCTGATAATCGGGAGTTTCCCGGGAAAATGGGAAGGTTGGCAAGTATGACTGGGAGACGCAATTGCTCTGTACTTCTCCCTACGTCTGTGTACCACTACGTACAGTGGCGTTTTAAAAAGTCATAAATTTTACTTTTTTAAACCGATACCGATAATTTCCGATATTACATTTTAAAGCATTTATCGACATCTCTAGCTTAAACCCAAAATGTGAGTCAGCTGACATAAATTATGATTTGGAACAGTCTTAAAGGCCTACTGAAACCCACTACTACCGACCACGCAGTCTGATAGTTTATATATCAATGATGAAATCTTAACATTGCAACACATGCCAATACGGCCGGGTTAGCATACTAAAGTGCAATTTAAAATTTTGCGCGAAATATCCTGCTGAAAACGTCTCGGTATGATGACGCCTGCGCGTGACGTCACGGATTGTAGAGGGCATTTTGGGACAGCATGGTGGCCAGCTATTAAGTCGTCTGTTTTCATCGCAAAATTCCGCAGTATTCTGGACATCTGTGTTGGTGAATCTTTTGCAATTTGTTCAATGAACAATGGAGACAGCAAAGAAGAAAGCTGTAGGTGGGAAGCGGTGTATTGCGGCAGGTGTTGTGCCGGATAACGCACCCCCACCGTAGAATGCACCCCCTGACTGTTGTGCCGGATAACACAGCCGGTGTTTCATTGTTTACATTCCCGGAAGATGACAGTCAAGCTTTACCATTGGCCTGTGGAGAACTGGGACAACAGAGACTCTTACCAGGAGGACTTTGAGTTGGATACGCAGACGCGGTACCGTGAGTACGCATGCAGCTGCGGCTTCCAAACATTTGATCGCTTGCCCGTACGTGCGTGCCGCTATGTGCATGTCACGTACGTAACTTTGGGGAAATATATGTGCTGTATGAACTTTGGGGAGGTGAACGGTACTTTGGGCTGTGGGATTGAGTGTGTTGTGCAGGTGTTTGAGTTGTATTGGCGGGTTATATGGACGGGAGGGCGGAGGTGTTTGTTATGCGGGATTAATTTGTGGCATATTAAATATAAGCCTGGTTGTGTTGTGGCTAATAGTATGTCTTGTGTTTATTTACTGTTTTAGTCATTCCCAGCTGAATATCAGGTCCCACCCGCCTCTCACAGCATCTTCCCTATCTGAATCGCTCCCACTGCCCTCTAGTCCTTCTCTCTCACTTTCCTCATCCACCAATCTTTCATCCTCGCTCAAATTAATGGTGAAATCGTGGCTTTCTCGGTCCGAATCGCTCTCGCTGCTGGTGGCCATGATTGTAACACCTACCTACTCAGTGGCCTAGTGGTTAGAGTGTCCGCCCTGAGATCGGTAGGTTGTGAGTTCAAACCCCGGCCGAGTCATACCAAAGACTATAAAAATGGGACCCATTACCTCCCTGCTTGGCACTCAGCATCAAGGGTTGGAATTGGGGGTTAAATCACCAAAATGATTCCCGGGCGCGGCCACCGCTGCTGCCCACTGCTCCCCTCACCTCCCAGTGGGTGATCAAGGGTGATGGGTCAAATGCAGAGAATAATCTCGCCACACCTAGTGTGTGTGTGACAATCATTGGTACTTTAACTTTAACTTTAAACAATGTGCAGATGTGAGGAGCTCCACAACCTGTGACGTCACGTGCATATCGTCTGCTACTTCCGGTACAGGCAAGGCTTTTTTATCAGCGACCAAAAGTTGCGAACTTTATCGTCGATGTTCTCTACTAAATCCTTTCAGCAAAAATATGGCAATATCGCGAAATGATCAAGTATGACACATAGAATGGACCTGCTATCCCCGTTTGAATAAGAAAATCGCATTTCAGTAGGCCTTTAATGGATAAGATGCACAGACAAGAAATGGTGTGCTTGCTTGATGATCAATATTATAATAACGGACGGACAATCGGGAAACCAATAAATCTTTGGCCATTTTGAACCCAGACCCGCAGTTTGTGTAGCCATTGTTCTTTCTTCATTGCCAACTTACACTTGTGTAAAACCAAGTTGCCTCTTGTTCAAAGTTCCCTTTGTAGGTCCCTCCAATACCCCAAAGTACGGGCGCACTGTAATTTGTCAAGGCACGAGCTGGGGGCTCTTGTAAAACTTTCTCCTCGACACGGGAAAAGGGAATAAAACAAGAGAGCGGTCATAAATATGCAGAAGGCGCTGTTTCTCGCGCCTCTGAGCTCCCATACAGATGTGATGTCACTTCATATTTGATGCGGCTAAAAAAAGAAAACCACCGGGATACTAATGACACTTCGACGGACAAAAACAACGGAGGGGGATATCTTCAAAATAAAACATCTGGCATCCGACCGGGAATCCACCAATATTGTCAGGAGAGAGTACGTAGCTAATTTGACATCGTAGCAATGCGATAGTTTCTTCTTGCGCATTCAAATAAGAGGTAGGAAGATCCTCGGAATCTTTGGAATCTTTCAGCACAGACAAAACAATCAAAGCCATAGAAGACAAAAAGAAAATAGAAAAATGTAATTCAAACATGTACTTTTATAGGCATAGACCGAAATCCGTAAAATTTTAAAAGTGTTGCATGTCCGGTTGCAGTTAAAACATCGGCACAAACACTTGGCAAGGAAACCATCACTCAGATTTGGTAGTAATGCTGCATTCAAGTATGTCTGACAGAAAGCAGTTGAACGTACAGCAAAGCTCCACTTTTCAAAATGCGCTAGCTCAATGCTTGGATTCGCCATAAACATGCTACTGATTAGCATTAGTGATTTTACACCTCCAAATATGGTAATAAAAATTAAATGTATTCAAAAAGTTACTTGAGTAAATGTAGCATGTTGCTACCCACCTCTGCTCATGGATGATCGGAATCGGCAGCATAAAACCCTGATCGGAACATCCCTATACGTTACAGAGTGTGTAGACTCTCTACACCAGGGGTGTCAAACGTACGGCCCCGAGGGCCGGATAAAGCCCGCGAACAGGATAAAACCCGATGCTGCTCAGGATGAGTTTGCTACGTATAAAAATTTGCCGAAATATTTGAATGAGAGAAACTGCTGTTCTAAATGTGTCCACTAGATGTCGCAATAGCAATTATTTGTATCTTTATGCTACATATGTAAAAAAAAAAAAAAAAAAAAAAAAATAGACCACATGACGTTAGTGCACCAGTCGTGGAAAATGAGCTAACTACATAAATAACATCCTGTAATTTGTTATAATTTTTTTATCTTGATAGATTGAAAATTAACACCAATGAGTTGACTGATAAACATGATCACATAATTTATTCAGAAAGTATAAAAAAACGACAAATAAAGATCAAATACTATTAACCGCAACATGTAAGTATAAAAAAAACAACATTATGATTTGTACATTTTCAGAATGTGCTTGTTCTATTTTTAAACAAAGAAAACAATCTGAAGTTGTCTTTATTTTTACGTTATCGTGCCGTGATTTTTCCAGTCCGGCCCACTTGGGAGTAGATTTTTCTCCATGTTGCCCCCCCCATCTAAAATGAGTTCGACAACCCTGCTCTACACAGTAGAGAGTGATGAGGACGGCGGAAAAGGTAATCAGGACTCCTCTTCCTTCTATCCGGGAGACCGCAAAAAGCCGCTGCCTGACCAGGGCTCAGAAAATCAGTAGAGACTCCTCCCACCCCCGCCAAGGACTGTTTTCACTGCTGGACTCTGGGTAGAGGTTCCGCAGCCTAACTTCCAGGTTCTCTAACAGCTTCTTCCCCCAGGCCATAAGACTCTTGAACGCATCATAATATTTCCCTCAATTCCCCCAAAAAACGCTGGAATATAAAGACAATATAATAGGGATGTCCGATAATATCGGACTGCCGATATTATCGGCCGATAAATGCTTTCAAATGTAATATAGGAAATCATCGGTATCGGTTTCAAAATTATCGGTATCGGTTTCAAAAACGCCGCTGCGTTGTGTACACGGACGTAGGGAGAAGTACAGAGCGCCAATTAACATTAAAGGCACTGCCTTTGCGTGCCGGCCCAGTCACATAATATCTACGGCATTTCACACACACAAGTGAATGCAAGGCATACTTGGTCAACAGCCATACAAGTCACACTGAGGGTGGCCGTATAAACAATTTTAACACTGCTACAAAAATATGCGTCACACTGACAAACACATTTCGGGAGAACATCCGCACCGTAACACAACATAAACACAACAGAACAAATACCCAGAACCCCTTGCAGCACTAACTCTTCTGGGACGCTACAATATACCCCAACCTCCTAATGCTTTCTCAGGGAGAGCATGTCCCAAATTCCAAGCTGCTGTTTTGAGGCATGTTAAAAAAAAAAATAATGCACTTTGTGACTTCAATAATAAATATGGCAGTGCCATGTTGGCATTTTTTTCCATAACGTGAGTTGATTTATTTTGGAAAACCTTGTTAAAGTTAAAGTACCGTATTTTCCGCACTATTAGCCGCACCTAAAAACCACAAATTTACTCAAAAGCTGACAGTGCGGCTTTTAACCCGGTGCGCTTTATATATGGATTAATATTACGATTCATTTTCATAAAGTTTCGATCTCGCAACTTCGGTAAACAGCCGCCATCTTTTTTCCTGGTAGAACAGGAAGCGCTTCTTCTTCTACGCAAGCAACCGCCAAGGTAAGCACCCGCCCCCATAGAACAGGAAGCGCTTCTTCTTCTACTGTAAGCAACCACCCGCCCGCGTAGAAGAAGAAAAAGCGCGCGGATATACCGTACGTTTCATTTCCTTTGTGTGTTTACATCTGTAAAGACCACAAAATGGCTCCTACTAAGCGTCAGGGATCCGGTTCATGAAAAGACGCAATCTCTCCATCCGCACACGGATTACTATTTCACAGCAACTGATATTCCTGTGAACCGCACTGTGGATACAACGGGAGCACGTACGGTGAATATTCGCACCACAGGGAATGAGAAGTCATCCTTCACTGTGGTTCTAGCTTGCCATGCTAATGGCCAGAAACTTCCACCCATGGTGATATTCAAAAGGAAGACCTTGCCAAAAGAGACCTTTCCAGCCGGCGTCATCATAAAAGCTAACTCGAAGGGATGGATGAAGAAAAGATGAGCGAGTGGTTAAGATAAGTTTAAGTTTACGCGAAGAGGCCGGGTGGCTTTTTTCACGCAGCTCTGTCCATGTTGATATACGTATGTTTGTGATTGCACATTTGCGTACATTTTGGGAGTGAACAGAGTTGTTAGAACGCTGGTTTTTAATATATTATTAAAGTTTGACTGACCTATCTGACTGTTTTTTTGACATTCCTTTAGCGCAGTTAGATGCGGCTTACAACACGGGGCGGCTTATAGGTGGACAAAGTTTTGAAATATGCCGTTCATTGAAGGCGCGGCTTTTAAACCTGGGCGCCTTATGGTGTGGAAAATACGGTACTAATGATTGTCACACACACACTAGGTGTGGTGAAATTTGTCCTCTGCATTTGACCCATCCCCTTGTTCACCCCCTGGGAGGTGAGGGGAGCAGTGGGCAGCAGCGGTGCCGCGCCCGGGAATCATTTTTGGTGATTTAACCCCCAATTCCAACCCTTGATGCTGAGTGCCAAGCAGGGAGGTAATGGGTCCCATTTTTATAGTATTTGGTATGACCCGGCCGGGGTTTGAACTCACAACCTACCGATCTCAGGGCGGACATTCTAACCACTAGGCCACTGAGTAGGAACATTGTTACATTGTTTAATGCATCACAGCAAAACTAGGCATAATAATGTTTTAATTCCACGACTGTATGTATCGGTATCGGTTGATTTCGGAATCTGTAATTAAGAGTTGGACAATATCGGAATATCGGCAAAAAGGCCAGTATCGGACATCTCTACAATATAACATACATCCATAAACGTGGATGCATATGCAAAAGTGCAATATATTCATCTGTACAGTAATCTATATATATCTGCACCTTCTTTTGCAAATGCAAACACTCTGCACTAGAGATGCGCGGTTTGCGGGCACAACCGCGGAGTCCGCGGATTATCCGCGGATCGGGCGGATGAAATTTAAAAAAATAAGATTGTATCCGCGTGCGGGTCGGGTCGGGCGGATCAATTAGATATTTTTTTTTTTTTTTTTTTTTTTGCGGGTGGCAGTTAAACCAATTCGGAAATATATATACATAGTTAAATGTTGTTACCCACATACGAAAAACGAGCAGGCACCTGCTGCATATGCCACAACAGAAGAAAAAAAAAGAAAAGAGATGGACACTTTTACGGAGCGGAGAAGGGACGCCTCGCCGGGGTCCGGGACCGAGGCCCCTTCCCCCGAGAGGGCCCCACCGGGAGCCGTACCTGAGGCGATCCGCGAGAAGGGCCCGACGCACGTCCAGGGTCACTACCGCGCCCACCGCACCGACACCCCGCCTCGTCCGCCTTCGCCGCGGCCGGCGTCACGCGCAGCAGGTAAGCAGCTTTACCTGCCCGCCACCCCCGTGGCCGGGGGCTCGTAACATGGGTCACTCCGCGCGCTCCGCCCGCGCAGCTTACCTGCCCGCCACCCCTGTTGCCGGGGGCGCGTAATAGGGGTCACTCCGCGCGCAGTGCGCTCTGCGCGGCTCCCATATGATTGCGCACTGGTGTGCGTCTGGGTCGTGACAGCGTGGCACGCGAAAGACTGTACTGCATTGGATCAGTCTCCTTTCTTTAACAGGCAAAAGCTTTATAACCTCACCATACATGCCAACTTTTGAAATCAGAAAAACCTAGTAGCCAGGGTCCAAGGGCCGCAGGCCCCGGTAGGTCCAGGACAAAGTCCTGGTGGAGGGTTCAGGGCTTCGCCCCCCGACGCAAAATGATTATTAGCATTCAGACAGGTTAAAATGTTGCTAAAACCATCACTTTTCTATCAGTCACAGTGACTTTTCAAAACAAAAATATTACAGCAAAAATCATATGGGTTGATTGACATGTTTATTCTGTAAGCTAACTTCAATAGTTTGAAATTATTTTGACAGTTAATGCCAGTTATCCTGTCAACCTTTCACAAGACTTCAATTTGTTCATTGAAAGTATAAACAGTATAAACACTTTTTACAGTAAACAAATGGTAAAACAGTACTAAACAATTCCATTAAAAAAAAAATTGGTGTCATTATTAACTTTCTGTCCAAGCTTGTATAATCTACTGCCTTGTTCAATTGTAAAAAATATTCTGTGCCTAAAATTCACATTTCTATCACAATTATCATACTGTAAACATGGTAAGCTAACTTCATTAAAATTAATAGTCCTGTCAATAGCATGGAATTACAATTCAAATGTAGTTTTTTTGTAAGCCTTTCAAAAGAATTCAAAATATGAAAAATTAATGAAAATTAATTTAAGCCATCAGACACTTTGAAAAGTGGCACATCACATCTCTAATGTAATCATTTGAACTTTTCAACAGAAATAGCACTGCAAAAATATTAAGGACATACTTCTGTATTTTGGTAGTTATGCTGTCAACATTTAACAAGATTTCTTCAACTTGGACTTGAAAGCATAAATAGTATAAACACTTTTAACAGTATGTCGTGCTGTGAAATACAGCCGACAGGATTGCGCACCAAACACGAGGCAAGGCCAAAGCGCATGCAGGTGCAGGAGAAGAAAGGACTTCTTTCATTTAAGGTTTGTGATAAACCATCAAACTCATTCGTTAAAAGGACTCTATAGTAATATAAAGCGAATTTTTCTGGACATTATCATGCAAGAAAAGTTTATTTTTGGGACCGCGATCACCGCGTAATGATTTTCAAAGGTTGCATTACAAACATTTAACTGTCCCATGTGATCAGCCAGTGCGATTGGAAGTCCATGCTCAATTATTGCCTCCGTAAATAAAACTTCGGCATTTAATCACATCCAAAGAATCTGTTTGGGCGACGAAAAACGTTGAAAGTTTTCCACTTGTATCGCTAGCAACGGCATTAGACTTGTGTTTTTTTGTCCCAAAGCGGTCTTTTACATCGCTAATTCCTCCGTGTCCGATCGAAAAATCTTGTCTGCACAAGGTGCAATTCGCGTAGTTTTCACCCTTTTTTTTTTAAATGAATGAAAAACCGTATTTTTTATCACTGCACCCGTAACCCGGAATAGGTTGATGAAAACCGTACGAATTACGGGAAAACCGGAGTAGTTGGCAGGTGCCTCACTAATGCCTTGCATCGTCTATATTAGATATACCGGGCGGATGGCGGGCGGATGCAGTTCTGATCAAACGTTACATCGGGTGGATGGCGGATGGTTGACGACTTTCTGATGCGGTTGCGGATGAAATATTTGCCTATCCGCGCATCTCTACTCTGCACCTTATTGTTATTTTATCCTACACTACAACGAGCTAATATAACGACATTTTGTTCTTATCTGTACTGTAAAGTTCAAATTTGAATGACAAATGAAGTCTACGTCTATTTAATGCACCACATGCAGCAATCAAGCAGTAAAGATCAAAGCCACACGAGGCTAAAATGGAGAAAAGTGAAATATGATCCATGCAGATAGAAATGACACTGTAGTATAAACAACATGGTTGACTGAAGCTTTGACAGTTTCTGTATTACTTTTATGTCAGAGTCCGGGGTCAGGGGTCACGGCCAATCGCTGGGACTTTGAGTGACGGCGCAGAAGCGAGCGCGCAACGGAGTCTTGAAGGTGAGGCGGCGAGAAAGTGGGGGAAGTAGAGAGGATTTCCTAGTCTTTGCAGAAGCGCGGGCGTCGATTCCGATGCGTCAAGCGGAGGGAGAAGTTCATTTCATGAATGACGGCCCGCGGAGGCGAGAAAAGGAGAGTCTCGCGTTAGGTGGATTGACGAGCACCGCGGCGGCGGCTGAACGACGACGTCGGAGGAAGTGGGCCATGGCCGCGCGTCTACGAGGGATGCCTTTGATGTGGCGCTTTTTGTGTGTGTGTGTGTGTGTGTGTGTGTGTGTGTGTGTGTTCATCATTTTGCAGAGGTAAAATGTGTTAAAAAAAAAAAAAAAGAAAAGAAAATTTAAAAAGCAGCGAGGACAGGTGCACGCTCCGCCTTCATTGTCTGGCTATATAGTCCAGCAAATCAGTGGCGAAGACTTGAAAGGGAATTTAAGAATAGCACTAAAGAAATGAAAGCAAGGATTATGCATTCAGAGAAGGTTGTAATTATGGAGAGAAGTGATCGTGATTGCTGGTTATAAAGGTAAAAATGTTTTAAAAAGTCTCAACTAGGACTGGGCGATATGGCCTTTTAGGGCTGCAACCAACAACTAATTTGATGATCGATTAATCTGTCGATTATTACTTCGATTAATCGATTATTAATAGGATAAAAGAGACAAACTACATTTCTATCCTTTCCAGTATTTTATTGAAAAAAAAACAGCATACTGGCACCATACTTATTAGGGCCCGCAATGGGACATAAGGACCTATTGTTATTCTAAGGTTTTATTATTCTTCTTTATTCTTCCGCCGCCACAACAAACTGTAATTTGACCCACTTAACATGCTTCAAAACTCACCATATTTGACCCACACATCAGGACCTGCGAAAATTACCTTTTTTTAAAAAAACCGAACCCCAAAACTCAAAATTGCGCTCTAGCGCCCCCTAGGAAAAAAAAAAACTAGACTGCCTATATCTCCCACTAGGAAGATCGGAGAGACATGAAACAAAAACCTGTATGTAGGTTTGACTTAGACCTAGTTTTCATAATTGTATATCCTTGGGCTAAAATCAACAGGAAGTTGGCAATTCCCCCTTCAAGACAAAAAAGTACTAAAAACAGTCACTTTTGCCTCTTTGAGCTGTATTTTGACCCCCTTAACATGCTTCAAAACTCACCGAACTGAACGCACACATCAGGACTGGCAAAAATTGCGATCTAATAAAGAAACCTAACCCCAAATTTAAAAATTGCGCTCTACAGCAATTTTTGAATAAAACGGAGAAAAACCTGCTCCTCGGAAGAAAAAAATTACAAAACTGCCTGTAACTCCCACTGGGAAGGTCGGAGAGACATGAAACAAAAACCTCTACGTAGGTCTCACTTAGACCTACATTTCATAAATTGACAACCCCCAGCAAAAATATACAGGAAGTTTGCTATTCCCCCTTCAAAACAAATTTTTTGTAAAAACCGGTCACCTTCCTTCAAAATCTATCTCCTCTGAGCGCGTTTGTCGTTTCGCCTTCAAACCAACACAGGTGAGAGATTAAACCCTTGTGTATATTAACAGAACAGTTTTTTAATACCTGCTCCGGTTTTGATTTTATGACCCTTCAAAGACCCGCTGCGCTGATGCTGCTGCGCTACTGTTTTTTTAAGATGGCTGCTTAAAAGCAGGAAGCACCAACCTGCCCACACAATGCAGACAAGGTAGGTACACTACACAAAAGTATTGGGACAATTCAGACTAAAACTTGACAAAAGTATTGGGACACTTAGGACTAGCACCTGCCAAATACGCGGGCCCGTCCAACGCTGCTTGCAGCTTTAATTTTGATTATTGTTTCTCAGCTGTTTGTAAATGTTGCAGTTTTTAAAGGGGAACATTATCACCAGACCTATGTAAGCGTCAATATATACCTTGATGTTGCAGAAAAAAGACCATATATTTTTTTAACCGATTTCCGAACTGTAAATGGGTGAATTTTGGCGAATTAAACGCCTTTCTAATATTCGCTCTCGGAGCGATGACACATCGGGAAGCAATCCGCCATTTTCTCAAACATCGAGTCAAATCAGCTCTGTTATTTTCCGTTTTTTCGACTGTTTTCCGTACCTTGGAGACATCATGCCTCGTCGGTGTGTTGTCGGAGGGTGTAACAACACGAACAGGGACGGATTCAAGTTGCACCAGTGGCCCAAAGATGCGAAAGTGGCAAGAAATTGGACGTTTGTTCCGCACACTTTACCGACGAAAGCTATGCTACGACAGAGATGGCAAGAATGTGTGGATATCCTGCGACACTCAAAGCAGATGCATTTCCAACGATAAAGTCAAAGAAATCTGCCGCCACACCCCCATTGAATCTGCCGGAGTGTGTGAGCAATTCAGGGACAAAGGACCTCGGTAGCACGGCAAGCAATGGCGGCGGTTTGTTCCCGCAGACGAGCGAGCTAAACCCCCTGGATGTCTTGGCTCACACCGTCCCGAAGATGATCAAGAGAAGAATATCGACCCTAGCTTCCCTGGCCTGCTGACATGAGGGTATGTCTACAGAATATATTAATTGATGAAAACTGGGCTGTCTGCACTCTCAAAGTGCATGTTGTTGCCAAATGTATTTCATATGCTGTAAACCTAGTTCATAGTTGTTAGTTTCCTTTAATGCCAAACAAACACATACCAATTGTTGGGCCGAATTCGTCCTCGCTTTCTCCCGTGTCGCTGGCTGTCGTGTCATTTTCGTCGGTTTCGCTTGCATACGGTTCAAACCGATATGGCTCAATAGCTTCAGTTTCTTCTTCAATTTCGTTTTCGCTACCTGCCTCCACACTACAACCATCCGTTTCAATACATTCGTAATCTGTGGAATCGCTTAAGCCGCTGAAATTCGAGTCTGAATCCGAGCTAATGTCGCTATAGCTTGCTGTTCTTTCCGCCATGTTTGTTTGTGTTGGCTTCACTATGTGACGTCAGAGGAAAATGGACGGGTGGTTAAAATCAGGCACTTTGAAGCTTTTTTAGGGATATTGCGTGATGGGTAAAATTTTGAAAAAAACTTAGAAAAATATATTAAGCCACTGGGAACTGATTTTTAATGGTTTTAACCATTCTGAAATTGTGATAATGTTCCCCTTTAAATAAAAGTTTATAAAAAAAATTACAAAAAAAAACAAAAGTAGCCTCTGCGCATGCGCATAGCATAGATCCAACGAATCGATGACTAAATTAATCGCCAACTATTTTTATAATCGATTTTAATCAATTTAATCAATTAGTTGTTGCAGCCCTATGGCCTTTTATTAATATCTCGATATTTTTAGGCCATGTCACGATACACGATATTTATCTCGATATTCTGCCTTAGTCTTGAATGAACACTTGATGCATATAATCACAGCAGTATGATGATTCTATGTGTCTACATAAAAACATTCTTCTTCATACTGCATTAATATATGCTACTTTTAAACTTTCATGCAGAGAGGGAAATCACAACTAAGTCAATTTAGCAAAAGTGTATTTATTAAATAGTTATTAAACAGTGGCACAAACATTCATGTCATTTCCAAAATAGAAAGTGCAAGATTGTCAGAGACATTTTAAAACAAGCTATGAGTGCACTTTTGTGCATGATGTCACTACGATGACATATCAAAACAACACTAAATTAAAGTGCACTTTTTGTACAGAACACCACTACAATAGTTTAAAACAAATAAAGTGCACTTTTGTGCATGATGTCACACAAGATATTTCAATAACTGTCAAATAAAAATGAGCTGCATAATAGGAAATCAAATAGTGTACGTCCTTCGCTATGTGGTAGGTTCCTGCGGACGGTGTTGATGTGGAAATAGTTGCTTCGGCATTTTGTTGGTGTGGCACCGAACAGAGATGTTTACATGCAGAGTTTCAAGCACTCTTCATTTTCTAGCAGGTGACTTTTCAATTGATGCTACATTAGCAGTGGTGCTAATTGCTGCATAATTGTTCGACATATTCCCGCTTGAAGCCAAACCACCGCCAGACGATGGACCCCCGTGCTGTTTTTCTTGGGAATTAATTCTTCCTTCATTTGTTACCAGATTTGCACCTTCTCTCTCTCTCTCATATTACCACCCGCACCGCACCGTTAGCATCACAGCTAACGTTACCATGTCGCTACCTGTCTGCTCCGGGGGAGCTTGTGACTTTGCACATGTGACGTGTGTAAGAAGGTGCGCTTGTTTTAAATCTCTGTGAGAAGGAGAGACAAGAAAAGAGTGGATGCAGTGTAATGCCCGCAGCTAAAAGCAACTGCGTGAGAACGTATACTCGAATATCACGATATAGCCATTTTCTAGAGACAAACCTGCGATATATTGAGTTTATCGATATATCGTCCAGCCCTAGTCTCAACCATAGGTCTCTACTTGTAGAGACCGATGCATCAGTACATTCCTATCCTTTTTAATTTTAAATTATCACATTTTTTAGTGTTCATTTTCTCCAGATAACGATGTGGAAACTAGTGAAAAATGTGTCTTGTTGTTGGATACAAGATTAGTACCTTAAAACATAGGCTTAATTGGTTCTGTGACAGAGCCCTTAACTCGAAGAACTTGTATTGCAAATCAACATCTCTCATTTAAATGAATTGAATTGGCCCAAGTCCTAAACAGCACAATTTTTGATGGCGCCACAGCACAAACAATAACACAACTTTCTTAGTGTCTGTCAATGGTTTTGGAAAACTATTTGTTAAATAGAAAACATTATGGCCATTGTCGAAAAAATCCATAAATCAACTGCGCTGTTTCATAAACTGCAGGGTTCAAAGCGTTAGGAAAAAAGCAACGATTAATAGTCCGGAAAATACGGTACTTTAGTTGTTTGTTGTACATTTTATTGTATTGTCTCTAAACATTTAAACTTTTTTTTTTACGTTTTAAAATTGTGCTGTTCAGTACGTGGGCCAATTAAATTAATTTAACTGAGAGATGTTGATTTGAGATACAAGTGCTTCGAGTTAAGAGCTCTGTCACAGAACCAATTAAGCATATTTGTTGAGGTACTAATCGTGTATCCAACAATAAGACACATTTTCCACATTGTTATCTGGAGAAAACGTGTTTTCTAAAAAAAAGTTAAAACACTTTATAAATATTGTATAGAATTTTGAATAATTTAAACTCACTACACCGGTATGTTTTAGCGCTTTCAAGGCAAGTTTACTGACAGATATAAGTTAGAACTTTACACTACTTTATATTAGAAATGGCAACAGCGGAGGATGAATGTCCCAAAACAAGAAGATAGAGAAAAAGAAGAAGCTTATCGACTACGGCGTCGGTACGGACTACAAAAGCGGAAGAGCACAATTTTTCAGGATTTATGCAGATCCCAAATACACATCAGCAAGTTCCAGAAGGTAAGAAAAGTTGCTTTTGCATAATATTGCGAAACAAAACGTCAGATAATATGTCTTACCTTATACACACACCATAATAATAATTGTTTGTTTAATGTGCCGACAATCCATCAAGCGATGCGGCTTCATAGCTTACCAAAGTCGTACTAAAACATTTTGATAGATTTTTTTAGCGCTGTGTGTAATGTTCTATATTTTCAATGGAACATATAAAATGTCGGTGTTGTTTACTTGAGTCATATTGCCATCATAGTGCAGTCTACACATAGCTCTTATGTTTGACTGCCATCTACTGGTCCCACTCATCATTGCATCATGTAATAAATAAAATTGCTTCGAGGTCGGTAAGCAAAACCAGAATCATTCCCGACATTAGGCGCACAGGGTCATAAGGTGCACTGTCAAGTTTTGAGAGAAAAAAGGATTTTAAGTGTGCCTTATAGTCTGGAAAATACGGTACTCGAAAAATCCAAAGATTTTGCCAGCATTTGTGAGGTGAACATTTTGATTTTCCAATACTACCGAAAAGGAATCAAGGGAAATAATACAATTATTTATATCATAACTAACTTGCCTTTTGGGGTGCTTGAAAATTCACCGTATTTTTTCAGCATGTGTGAAAGTGGGTTTTTTTTACCAAAAAAAAAAACACTTGGTAACGCCCATTGGAGAGAGATAAAAGAAACGTCCAACACAATCCGATTCGATTCTTGAGGGTAACAATTCAATTCAGAATCAAGTCTCAATTCAAAACAATTCTGAATTCAAAAACAATACTTTGTTGAGAACATTGGGTGCCAGTTCTATTATTGACTACATTTCTCCATAAAATAAACAGCTCTGATAAATGTTTGTATTACTTTTGGAAAAAAAAATGGTTTTGTTTGATAAAAAAAATGTACACAAACATTTAATAAAGTCAAATGAAAACAAAGCAACAAGAGAAGTATCACACTTTTCTTTTCTAAAATAAATCTGTACAGGACAGTAAAAAAAAAAATACAATTTTTTTGTTCAATTCGTTTTAAAAAATTGTAATCGATTAAGAAACATTACAAGTAAGAATATAGATTAAAAAAATATTTGACAGCCCTAATGTTTATTATTGTGGTTAGCACAGGATTCACCAGAAAACCTACTGGATGCTGTAAAACGTGTATGTTGACATGAGTTGGACAGGAGGACACAAAAATGCACAACATTAGCATAGCTATGTGAGCGAGTGCTAACATTACGGATCACGTTATAACAGCAACATCATGCTAGGTCATTGGCGTTGTTAGGCCTATTTTAGGGGGGCTCAAGCCCCCCTAAAATATTCTTAAGCCCCCCTAAATAATTTGGTGTTATATGTATATACAGGTAAAAGCCAGTAAATTAGAATATTTTGAAAAACTTGATTTATTTCAGTAATTGCATTCAAAAGGTGTAACTTGTACATTATATTTATTCATTGCACACAGACTGATGCATTCAAATGTTTATTTCATTTAATTTTGATGATTTGAAGTGGCAACAAATGAAAATCCAAAATTCCGTGTGTCACAAAATTAGAATATTACTTAAGGCTAATACAAAAAAGGGATTTTTAGAAATGTTGGCCAACTGAAAAGTATGAAAATGAAAAATATGAGCATGTACAATACTCAATACTTGGTTGGAGCTCCTTTTGCCTCAATTACTGCGTTAATGCGGCGTGGCATGGAGTCGATGAGTTTCTGGCACTGCTCAGGTGTTATGAGAGCCCAGGTTGCTCTGATAGTGGCCTTCAACTCTTCTGCGTTTTTGGGTCTGGCATTCTGCATCTTCCTTTTCACAATACCCCACAGATTTTCTATGGGGCTAAGGTCAGGGGAGTTGGCGGGCCAATTTAGAACAGAAATACCATGGTCCGTAAACCAGGCACGGGTAGATTTTGCGCTGTGTGCAGGCGCCAAGTCCTGTTGGAACTTGAAATCTCCATCTCCATAGAGCAGGTCAGCAGCAGGAAGCATGAAGTGCTCTAAAACTTGCTGGTAGACGGCTGCGTTGACCCTGGATCTCAGGAAACAGAGTGGACCGACACCAGCAGATGACATGGCACCCCAAACCATCACTGATGGTGGAAACTTTACACTATACTTCAGGCAACGTGGATCCTGTGCCTCTCCTGTCTTCCTCCAGACTCTGGGACCTCGATTTCCAAAGGAAATGCAAAATTTGCATGGTTGGGTGATGGTTTGGGGTGCCATGTCATCTGCTGGTGTCGGTCCACTCTGTTTCCTGAGATCCAGGGTCAACGCAGCCGTCTACCAGCAAGTTTTAGAGCACTTCATGCTTCCTGCTGCTGACCTGCTCTATGGAGATGGAGATTTCAAGTTCCAACAGGACTTGGCGCCTGCACACAGCGCAAAATCTACCCGTGCCTGGTTTACGGACCATGGTATTTCTGTTCTAAATTGGCCCGCCAACTCCCCTGACCTTAGCCCCATAGAAAATCTGTGGGGTATTGTGAAAAGGAAGATGCAGAATGCCAGACCCAAAAACGCAGAAGAGTTGAAGGCCACTATCAGAGCAACCTGGGCTCTCATAACACCTGAGCAGTGCCAGAAACTCATCGACTCCATGCCACGCCGCATTAACGCAGTAATTGAGGCAAAAGGAGCTCCAACCAAGTATTGAGTATTGTACATGCTCATATTTTTCATTTTCATACTTTTCAGTTGGCCAACATTTCTAAAAATCCCTTTTTTGTATTAGCCTTAAGTAATATTCTAATTTTGTGACACACGGAATTTTGGATTTTCATTTGTTGCCACTTCAAATCATCAAAATTAAATGAAATAAACATTTGAATGCATCAGTCTGTGTGCAATGAATAAATATAATGTACAAGTTACACCTTTTGAATGCAATTACTGAAATAAATCAAGTTTTTCAAAATATTCTAATTTACTGGCTTTTACCTGTATATATATATATATAATTTTACTTTTTTTTTTAACAAATACATGCCGACATATTCATTATAAAGTGGCCCGAATATGAGTTTAAATAAATAATCATATAATCTGACATTATTCACTCAGTTTCCCCTCACTTCATAGCGTAAATCACCAAATATTATTCCCGGGCGCGGCACCGCTGCTGCCCACTGCTCCCCTCACCTCCCAGGGGGTGAACAAGGGGATGGGTCAAATGCAGAGGACACATTTCACCACACCTAGTGTGTGTGTGTGACAATCATTGGTACTTTAAGGTAGAGAGCCCCTTTCGTGTGTCGGTATCCAATCCATTCCACTTGTTCATATAGAAAATGCCCACATCACTCAAAATCCAGTCCGCATTTTCTCTGCGACCTTGCCTGCGGTCCTTGGACTTGTTCATATAGAAAATGCCCACATCACTCTTGTAGAATCTATATAAAGTAATATACATTAGTCTAATGTTAAAACAATGAAAAAAACATTAAATATATTTGTTTTATTGTATTGTTATAACGTGTATCTGTTATAACGTGATCGTGGTTTAACTCTTATCTTACTGACAGGATGCAGTGCGTCTCCCATAACAATGTGACCTCGGACTATGTTAAGGTAACGTGCGGAGTCCCCCAAGGTTCGGTTCTTGGCCCTGCACTCTTTAGTATTTACATGCTGCCGCTAGGCGATATCATACGCAAATACGGTGTTAGCTTTCATTGTTATGCTGATGACACCCAACTCTACATGCCCCTAAAGCTGACCAACACGCCGGATTGTAGTCAGCTGGAGGCGTGTCTTAATGAAATTAAACAATGGATGTCCGCTAACTTCTTGCAACTCAACGCCAAGAAAACGGAAATGCTGATTATCGGTCCTGCTAAACACCGACATTTATTTAATAATACCACCTTAACATTTGACAACCAAACAATTACACAAAGCGACTCAGTAAAGAATCTGGGTATTATCTTCGACCCAACTCTCTCCTTTGAGTCACACATTAAGAGTGTTACTAAAACGGCCTTCTTTCATCTCCGTAATATCGCTAAAATTCGTTCCATTTGGTCCACTAGCGACGCTGAGATCATTATTCATGCGTTCGTTACGTCTCGTCTCGATTACTGTAACGTATTATTTTCGGGTCTCCCTATGTCTAGCATTAAAAGATTACAGTTGGTACAAAATGCGGCTGCTAGACTTTTGACAAGAACAAGAAAGTTTGATCATATTACGCCTATACTGGCTCACCTGCACTGGCTTCCTGTGCACTTAAGAAGTGACTTTAAGGTTTTACTACTTACGTATAAAATACTACACGGTCTAGCTCCAGCCTATCTTACCGATTGTATTGTACCATATGTCCCGGCAAGAAATCTGCGTTCAAAGAACTCCGGCTTATTAGTGATTCCCAGAGCCCAAAAAAAGTCTGCGGGCTGTAGAGCGTTTTCTATTCGGGCTCCAGCACTATGGAATGCCCTCCCGGTAACAGTTAGAGATGCTACCTCAGTAGAAACATTTAAGTCCCATCTCAAAACTCATTTGTATACTCTAGCCTTTTAAAAGCCCCCCTTTTTTAGACCAGTTGATCTGCCGTTTCTTTTCTTTTCTCCTCTGCTCCCCCCTATCCCTTGTGGAGGGGAAGACACACAGATCCGGTGGCCATGGATGGGGTGCTGGCTGTCCGGGGTCGGGACCCGGGGTGGACCGCTCGCCTGTATATCGGTTGGGAACATCTCTGCGCTGCTGACCCGTCTCCGCTCGGGATGGTTTCCTGCTGACCCCACTGTGGACTGGACTCTTACTGTTATGCTGGATCCACTATGGACTGGACTCTCACAATATTATGTTAGACCCACTTGACATCCATTGCATTCGGTCTCCCTAGAGGGGGGGGTTACCCACATATGCGGTCCTCTCCAAGGTTTCTCATAGTCATTCACATCGACGTCCCACTGGGGTGAGTTTTTCCTTGCCCTTATGTGGGCTATACCGAGGATGTCGTTGTGGCTTGTGCAGCCCTTTGAGACACTTGTGATTTAGGGCTATATAAATAAACATTGATTGATTGATTGATTGATTGTTACATTAATAGCTGTTGTATTGTTATAGAATGCCTTGTTAAACATTTCATAGGATTTTCAGAGGGAGGAAAAACCAAGACATTTGATATAAAATGTCAAATTAATAAATACATTAAAAGAAAAAGAAAAAAAATGGTTAAAAGCCATCGTCCCGTGAAGCATTTCATTTCGTCCTGTGCATTTTTTAAATAATAATAATAACAATGAATACTTTTTAAGTCTTTGTTAGCCGTTTGTGAAGTTTTGTGCTCGTGCGCTACGTTCGCTCGCGTCCTGTGCATCTCCTGGGGGCTAAGCCCCCCCTGTCCTTAAAAGCTAGTGACGCCCCTGTGCTAGGTTAGCTATTGGCTGAAGAAAACAAAGCGTTCAAACTTATGGCTCCTGTGTCATTTTAAGATGTACAGCAAAGCCTGCCTGCCCAACGCATGAAGGGACCTTGACGTTCAGTCCATGTGTGTCCCATGTCACAAAAGCAACTGGCTGTTGATTCCATCCGTTCAATTCATTAGGAACGACGGGAAAACACATTTCTCACTGCCTCGTTTATCGACTCGAACTGTAGTTAAAACTCGCAAGCTTTCAAGGTGTTTCTCTTTTATATTTTACTTTCCCAAGAAACACATTTCCATCCTCTGTCATGTGGAACAACCCTCCTCTGAGGTGGAAAATTGAAATCTTTAACACGGGCACGTCACTGTCTCTCCCCACCATTATATTCTCCACGCTTACTGATAGACGGAGCATGGACAAAAGGATGCGGGGTGTAAAAAATACAGAAAAACTTGCAAATTTTTACATTGAGCAGAAACTGTAACGTATATATATATAAAAATGTATAAATATATATATACATATGTATAAATATATATGTGTGTATGTGTACAGGTAAAAGCCAGTAAATTAGAATATTTTGAAAAACTTGATTTATTTCAGTAATTGCATTCAAAAGGTGTAACTTGTACATTATATTTATTCATTGCACACAGACTGATGCATTCAAATGTTTATTTCATTTCATTTTGATGATTTGAAGTGGCAACAAATGAAAATCCAAAATTCCGTGTGTCACAAAATTAGAATATTACTTAAGGCTAATACAAAAAAGGGATTTTTAGAAATGTTGGCCAACTGAAAAGTATGAAAATGAAAAATATGAGCATGTACAATACTCAATACTTGGTTGGAGCTCCTTTTGCCTCAATTACTGCGTTAATGCGGCGTGGCATGGAGTCGATGAGTTTCTGGCACTGCTCAGGTGTTATGAGAGCCCAGGTTGCTCTGATAGTGGCCTTCAACTCTTCTGCGTTTTTGGGTCTGGCATTCTGCATCTTCCTTTTCACAATACCCCACAGATTTTCTATGGGGCTAAGGTCGGGGGAGTTGGCGGGCCAATTTAGAACAGAAATACCATGGTCCGTAAACCAGGCACGGGTAGATTTTGCGCTGTGTGCAGGCGCCAAGTCCTGTTGGAACTTGAAATCTCCATCTCCATAGAGTAGGTCAGCAGCAGGAAGTATGAAGTGCTCTAAAACTTGCTGGTAGACGGCTGCGTTGACCCTGGATCTCAGGAAACAGAGTGGACCGACACCAGCAGATGACATGGCACCCCAAACCATCACCCAACCATGCAAATTTTGCATTTCCTTTGGAAATCGAGGTCCCAGAGTCTGGAGGAAGACAGGAGAGGCACAGGATCCACGTTGCCTGAAGTCTAGTGTAAAGTTTCCACCATCAGTGATGGTTTGGGGTGCCATGTCATCTGCTGGTGTCGGTCCACTCTGTTTCCTGAGATCCAGGGTCAATGCAGCCGTCTACCAGCAAGTTTTAGAACACTTCATGCTTCCTGCTGCTGACCTGCTCTATGGAGATGGAGATTTCAAGTTCCAACAGGACTTGGCGCCTGCACACAGCGCAAAATCTACCCGTGCCTGGTTTACGGACCATGGTATTTCTGTTCTAAATTGGCCCGCCAACTCCCCTGACCTTAGCCCCATAGAAAATCTGTGGGGTATTGTGAAAAGGAAGATGCAGAATGCCAGACCCAAAAACGCAGAAGAGTTGAAGGCCACTATCAGAGCAACCTGGGCTCTCATAACACCTGAGCAGTGCCAGAAACTCATCGACTCCATGCCACGCCACATTAACGCAGTAATTGAGGCAAAAGGAGCTCCAACCAAGTATTGAGTATTGTACATGCTCATATTTTTCATTTTCATACTTTTCAGTTGGCCAACATTTCTAAAAATCACTTTTTTGTATTAGCCTTAAGTAATATTCTAATTTTGTGACACACGGAATTTTGGATTTTCATTTGTTGCCACTTCAAATCATCAAAATTAAATGAAATAAACATTTGAATGCATCAGTCTGTGTGCAATGAATAAATATAATGTACAAGTTACACCTTTTGAATGCAATTACTGAAATAAATCAAGTTTTTCAAAATATTCTAATTTACTGGCTTTTACCTGTATATGTATAATTGTGTGTATATGTGTGTATATTAAGGGTGTAACGGTACGTGTATTTATATTGAAACGTTTCGGTACGAGGGTTTCGGTTTGGTTCGGAGCTGTACCGAACGAGTACACATGCTAGGAGTGACCGTATTTTTCGGAGTATAAGTCGTACCTGCCGAAAATGCATAATAAAGAAGGAAAAAAACATATATAAATCGCACTGGAGCCCGGCCAAACTATGAAAAAAACTGTGACTTATAGTCCGAAAAATACGGTAAAAGCCAGAGCTGGGAGACCCTCCTGCCTCGTTAAGATCTCCCGTTTGGGAACACTTTGGCTGCGCGATACAACAATGGAGGACGGAGGTTTGCCGACATTGTTCAGCAGCTGCTTCTGACAACACGTCAAACATGTGTTGCACCTTTCCTGCTTGCGGCTCCCAGACCGTAGTCGAGGAGAGCAGGGGAGACGCTCCTCCAGGGCCGATGTATTCTCGGGGGCAACACCCTTCACTCTACCCGGCAGTGGGTCTCCACAGCTCCGGACTCCAGCTACCGCTCCGTCACCTCGCTCGCCCACACACTCACCTCACATGCTGTCACATATTAAAGGGCCACACACACACATACGCTACTCTCATAACACATGCTAACCCATTTGAAGCGTCACCACCGCATTCAAGCAGCCTCTCCTCGGCGAGTCAGCCAGGGCTAAAGCAATAACAAATGTTTTTATAGCAGCAAATATAAGTCCATATTGCATTAAAAACTACATTTTGACCCACTTCTATGGTGGAAGAACAATGAGCCCGTATATCTTCTTACTGCCAAGTTAGCCAGGCTGGGGGGGAGAGAAAAGTTAATCTGAGGCTGAGTTGACTTGAAACTGTTTAATGTTGCACTTTTTATATGTAGAAGAAAAGTTTTGTCATTTTATTTAATCTGAGCAACAACTTGAGGCAGTTTAATGTTGATAAACGTGGATCCCGACTTAAACAAGTTGAAAAACGTATTGGGGTGTTACCATTTAGTGGTCAATTGTACAGAATATGTACTGTGCAATCTACTGATAAAAGTCTCAATCAATCAATCAATCAATCAAAAAAAGCACTTTACATGTAGAAAGGTTTTGTTAAGAAACCATTCTGAGCCTTATCTTATTTAGTTTTTATTTTATACATGTTGACCACATTAACCCTGGTAATGGACCCTGTGTGTACATGTGTGTTATGCCATTGTTTACAAATTTGGTAAATAACCAAAAAATGTATATTTTGTTGCTTTCTTACTGTACCGAAAATGAACCGAACCGTGACCTCTGAACCGAGGTACGTACAGAACTGAAATTTTTGTGTACCGTTACACCCCTAGTTTATAAACACTGTATGTGTGTATATGTATATACATATATGTATATATGTGTGTGTGTGTGTATATATACATATGTGTGTGTATATGTATATATATACATGTGTATATGTACATATGTAAGTAAATGTATGTGTATGTGTATATACACTGTATGGTGTGTGTGTGTGTGTGTGTGTGTGTGTGTGTGTGTGTGTGTGTGTGTGTGTGTGTGTGTGTGTGTGTGTGTGTGTGTGTGTGTGTGTGTGTGTGTGTATATATATGTATATATATATATATATATATATATACATATATATGTTATGTATGTATATTTTTTTTTTCACACATATCTAAACATTGATTTATACACACATATTCATACACACATGCATTATATTTATACACACATATTTATACACATACATATATATATATATATACATATTTATACACACATATATTTATACACATACATATAATATATATATATATTGAGGGACGGCGTGGCGCAATGGAAGAGTGGCCGTGCGCGACCCGAGGGTCCCTGGTTCAATCCCCACCTAGTACCAACCTCGTCATGTCCGTTGTGTCCTGAGCAAGACACTTCACCCTTGCTCCTGATGGGTGCTGGTTAGCGCCTTGCATGGCAGCTCCCTCCATCAGTGTGTGAATGTGTGTGTGAATGGGTAAATGTGGAAGTAGTGTCAAAGCGCTTTGAGTACCTTGAAGGTAGAAAAGCGCTATACAAGTACAACCCATTTATTTATCATTTATCATTTATATATACATATATATATATATTAGGGGTGTGGGAAAAAATCGATTCGATTTCGAATCGCGATTCTCACATTGTGCGATTCAGAATCGATTCTCATTTTTAAAAAAGTTTTTTTTTATTTTTATTTTTTTTATTTATTTTTATTTTTTTTTATATTAATCAATCCAACAAAACAATACACAGCAATACCATAACAATGCAATCCAATTCCAAAACCAAACCCGACCCAGCAACACTCAGAACTGCAATAAACAGAGCAATTGAGAGGAGACACAAACACGACACAGAACAAACCAAAAGTAGTGAAACAAAAATGAATATGATCAACAACAGTATCAATATTAGTTACAATTTCAACATACTTGATTTATTTATGCAAGCAAATAACCTGTGATTAATAATATATATATATATATATATATATATATATATATATATATATATATATATATATATATATGTATGTGTGGGAAAAAAAATCACAAGACTATTTCATCTCTACAGGCCTGTTTCATGAGGGGGGGTACCCTCAATCATCAGGAGATTTTAATGGGAGCATTCACATACCATGGTTTATATAGGGCACAGAGTGGGTGGGTACAGGCTGGCGTAGGGGCGTGGTGATTGGCTCATGTGTTACCTAGGAGGTGTTTCCGTCTGTGGCGGCATGCTGTTACAATTTCGCTGCGCTTGTTGAGGGATGACAGGTCTGGACGGTAAATAATAAACAGTTTCTCTTTCAAGCATAGGTTGCATCTTTTATTACCACTATTGTAAGGTGTGCTGGATGCAAGAATTTGCCATGTTATTGAATATTCAACATTATTGTCTTTGAGGTCCCAAATGTGTTTGCTGAGTTCTGTGGTATTTCGCAGGTTTTTGTTCCTGAAAGAAGCCTTGTGATTGTTCCATCTGGTTTTGAATTCTCCCTCGGTTAATCCTACATATGTGTCGGATGTGTTAATGTCCTTGCGTATTACCTTAGATTGGTAGACAACTGATGTTTGTAAGCACCCCCCGTTGAGAGGGCAATCAGGTTTCTTTCGACAATTACATCCTTTGTTGGTTTTGGAGTCGCTCTGTCTGAGGGCCGACGGCTCATTTGCAATTGTTTTGTTGTGGTTTGAGATGATTTGTCGTATATTGTTCATGCAGCTGTAGCTCAATTTAATGTTGTTCTTGTTGAATACTTTTCTTAGGATGTTGTCTTTGGGAAAGTGTTTGTCAATATATATATATATATATATATATATATATATATATATATATATATATATATATATATGCATATATATATATATAAAATACACATATATAAATACACATGTATAAACTCACTACACCGGTATGTTTTAGCGCTATCATGGCGAATTTACTGACAGATATAAGTAAGAACTTTACACTACTTTATATTAGAAATAGAAACAGTGGAGGATGAATGTCCCATAACAAGAAGAAGCTTATCAACTACAGTGTCGGTACGGACTACAAAGGCGGACGTGTGCAAATTTTCAGGACTTATGCAGATCCCAGATACAGATCAGCAAGTACCAGAAGGTAAGAAAATTTGCTTTTGCATAATATTGCGAAACAAAATGCCAGATAATATGTCTTACCTTATACACACACCATAAAAATACTCGTATGTTGAACCACAGTACAATCCATCAAGAGTTGCGTCTTCATAGCTTACCAAAGTCATACTAAAACATGTTGATAGATATTTGAGCGCCGTGTGTTATGCTTTGTATTTTCAATGAAACATATACAATTTTGGTGTTGTTTACTTAAATCATATTGCAGTCTACACGTATCTCTTATGTGTGACTGCCATCTACTGGTCATACTTATCATTTCACCATGTACCAAATAAAACAGCTTCACGGTCGGTAAGCACAACCAAAATGATTCCTTACATTAGGCACACCGGGTTATAAGGCGCACTGTCGAGTTTTGAGAAAATGAAAGAATTTTAAGAGCGCCTTATAGTCCGAAAAATATGGTACTTGTTTGTCGCAACAAATCTGATTACAACATTATATTTGTGTTCAAATACAGTAAGTGCGTTTATCATAAACACTCCTGCCACTTTATTTTACACACTATGGCATCTTTAAGTTTTTTCTACCACAATAACTTTGTACCGTGGCTTTGATATCGTGATAATATTGTACCGTGAGATTTTGATATCGAACATTTTTTTATATTTTTGGAATTATAATTTAGTGTGCACTTAAGATGTGACTTTAAGGTTTTACTACTTACGTATAAAATACTACACGGTCTAGCTCCGTCCTATCTTGTCGATTGCATTGTACCATATGTCCCGGCAAGAAATCTGCGTTCAAAGAACTCCGGCTTATTAGTGATTCCCAGAGCCCAAAAAAAGTCTGCGGGCTATAGAGCGTTTTCTATTCGGGCTCCAGTACTATGGAATGCCCTCCCGGTAACAATTAGAGATGCTACCTCAGTAGAAGCATTTAAGTCCCATCTTAAAACTCATTTGTATACTCTAGCCTTTAAATAGCCCCCCTGTTGGACCAGTTGATCTGCCGTTTCTTTTCTTTTCTCCTCTGCTCCCCTTTTCCTTGAGGGGGGGGGGGGGGCACAGGTCCGGTGGCCATGGATGAAGTGCTGGCTGTCCAGAGTCGGGACCCGGGGTGGACCGCTCGCCTGTGCATCGGCAGGGAACATCTCTGCGCTGCTGACCCGTCTCCGCTCGGGATGGTGTCCTGCTGGCCCCACTATGGACTGGACTCTTACTATTATGTTGGATCCACTATGGACTGGACTCTCACAATATTATGTCAGACCCACTCGACATCCATTGCTTTCGGTCTCCCCTAGAGGGGGGGGGTTACCCACATATGCGGTCCTCTCCAAGGTTTCTCATAGTCATTCACATCGACGTCCCACTGGGGTGAGTTTTTCCTTGCCCGTATGTGGGCTTTGTACCGAGGATGTCGTTGTGGCTTGTGCAGCCCTTTGAGACACTTGTGATTTAGGGCTATATAAATAAAGATTGATTGATTGATTGATTGATTGAGTTGTAAGATAGTATTGATTTCAACTTTATTTAATTGATAATATAGCCACAACAGTACCTCTGGTGGTATTGCACCACCCTAGCCTCGTTTGGTTCAATTTAAATTTTCATACTCAGTTTTCACATTCAAAAGTGTTAAAATGGTCCTTAAAACTCACTTTACCATCCAAAGCCATCATAAGGCATTGCATAAAATCAACAGTTAAAATATAATGTAACAACAATGTTTTACTTGTTATTTAGGGATGCAAGCATTCTATTTTCTTTGCGCCAGCTGTTGTGGGTTGCGGTGGAGAGGCTGTTAAAAAATAAAATAAATGTGGCTTCATTTAATGACACATTATAGGCGTGATCCATTAATATTTAATAGCTGCGTTTATTACAATGGTGTGTTAATACGCTGCATAATGGTTCTTTCTTTCGCGTGCTGGAATCACTGAGGAATGGTTGCTCCCTTGCTGTAAATAAACACACTCCTGCTCGTTTATTAGAATATTTTTTTTCCACTCGCCATTAGCATTCTACCACGTTATCGGAGAAGAAAAGCAGCCGCGTTCCCATTTAAACGATGCAGTTAAAAAACTCGTAAGCTTACCATTTTATTTTGTTTGTAACTCTTTTCAATTTGCCCGTCTGTTTATTGAAAATATATTACTAAACTATTATGTGGCGATACTGGACTTTAAAAGGGTTAAAAAAATGTTTTAAAAAACTCCTAAAATAATAAATATTTGAAATCATGTGTATGTTTACAGTCAAAGTAGGCTTAAAAGAATATAAAGAATTAAAAAAAAAAATACATATAACTTTTTTTAATCACAGTTTATGGAAGCGGACATTTTTCGTCATTGTGTGAGTGTTTTTTGTTTTGGGGTATTTTAATGGTAAAAATAATGCATGACCGTTTTTCTGTAAATCCTTCACTTATTTGAGCGCCTAATAATAATAATATTTTTCTAATCAAAACAACAATGACTAACGTTATCCCACCGAGGTTCCATTGTACTCATGAGCTGTACTTGTTCTCCACTAACGCCAGCGCATTATTTTTGCAATCCTACAGTGAGATCAGACTTCACAATTCATAACTAAGAAGCTGAAAGTGAAGTGTAGGCTTTTTGTCTGGAGCGTAATATTAAAAAAAAAAAAAATACAGGGGGGAGGAGGAGCGGAAGGAGGACTTTGCAGCGTAATACAGGCTTAAATCTAGAGGCAGGAAGTCAACACTGACAGATTATCTGTCCTTCAGTTGAGTGCCACCTTATGAACTCTTGTCCACATGGCCGACCACTAACTGTCATATAAGCTGTAAAAAATGAGTCAAGAAGTGTGTATGTGTGTGTGTGTGTGTGTGTGTGTGTGTGTGTGTGTGTGTGTGTGTGTGTCGTAGTGATTTAGTTATTGCATAGTCCAACAAACTAATGGCCATTTATCCAAACATGAAATGTTTGCCTTTGCAAATGCATTTTTTCCCGATTAAAAGATAATAACAAATATATTAAAATTTGTAAACATGTGTTTTAGTGGTGTGGTTTTTGTATAACCCGACAAATTAATAGGGACTTAAACGTAACTGTTTCGCACGACAAACAAAACATTTTGTAGAAATCGGTTTCGTAGTTTTTGCATTGACTAACTAAGCCGTAAATTCTTGCCTTCTGTTATTTATGATAGCTGAAAAAAATTCTGTTGTGTACATTTAAAGTAATCCGACATACTAACGTCGATCAAAACATAACTTTTTCGCACTAACGAGCAAAACTTTTTGCTGCAATTAGTTTTGTAGTTTGCGCGTAAACTCATAGTGTCCATTCTTGCCTTCTATTATTCGTATTAGCTAACATTATTTTTTAGTGGTGTAGTTTAAGTAATCCAACAAACTGTCGATCAAAACATAGCGCTCTCACACTAATAAACAAAACTATTTGCTGACCCTGTTTTCATAGTTTTTGCGTCAACTAACTCCCTGTTATTCGCATTAGCTAACATTTTCTACAGTTGTAAAGATTTTTAGTAATCCACAAACTAATATCGGTTAAAACAAACTCTTCTGTACTAAAGAACAAAAATGTTTGCTGCGATTAGTTTTGCAGTTTTTGCGTAAACTCATAGTGTCCATTTTTGCCTTCTATTATTCGCATTAGCTAACATTTTTTTAGTGGTGTAGTTTAAGTAATTCAACAAACTGTCTATCAAAACATAGCGCTCTCACACTAATAAACAAAACTATTTGCAGACCCTGTTTTCATAGTTTTTGCGTCAACTAACTCCCTGTTATTCGCATTAGCTAACATTTTCTACAGTTGTAAAGATTTTTAGTAATCCACAAACTAATATCGGTTAAAACAAACTCTTCTGTACTAAAGAACAAAAATGTTTGCTGCGATTAGTTTTGCAGTTTTTGCGTAAACTCATAGTGTCCATTTTTGCCTTCTATTATTCGCATTAGCTAACATTTTTTTTAGTGGTGTAGTTTAAGTAATTCAACAAACTGTCTATCAAAACATAGCTCTCTCACACTAATCAACAAAACAATTTCCTACATTGTTTTCGTAGTTTTTGCGTCAACTAACTCCCTGTTATTCGCATTAGCTAACATTTTCTACAGTTGTAAAGATTTTTAGTAATCCACAAACTAATATCGGTTAAAACAAACTCTTCTGTACTAAAGAACAAAAATGTTTGCTGCGATTAGTTTTGCAGTTTTTGCGTAAACTCATAGTGTCCATTTTTGCCTTCTATTATTCGCATTAGCTAACATTTTTTTAGTGGTGTAGTTTAAGTAATTCAACAAACTGTCTATCAAAACATAGCGCTCTCACACTAATCAACAAAACTATTTGCTGACATTGTTTTCATAGTTTTTGCGTCAACTAACTCCGTTATTCGCATTAGCTAACATTTTCTACAGTTGTAAAGATTTTTAGTAATCCACAAACTAATATCGGTTAAAACAAACTCTTCCGCACTAAAGAACAAAAATGTTTGCTGCGATT
The DNA here is from genome assembly GCF_033978685.3 of Nerophis lumbriciformis. NCBI lineage: Eukaryota > Metazoa > Chordata > Actinopteri > Syngnathiformes > Syngnathidae > Nerophis > Nerophis lumbriciformis. The sequence goes on from NC_084556.2 coordinate 6,821,659, forward strand.
AGTTTTGCAGTTTTTGCGTAAACTCATAGTGTCCATTTTTGCCTCCTATTATTCGCATTAGCTAACATTTTTTTTAGTGGTGTAGTTTAAGTAATTCAACAAATTGTCTATCAAAACATAGCTCTCTCACACTAATAAACAAAACTATTTGCTGACATTGTTTTCGTAGTTTTTGCGTCAACTAACTCCCTGTTTTTCGCATTAGCTAACATTTTCTACAGTTGTAAAGATTTTTAGTAATCCACAAACTAATATCGGTTAAAACAAACTCTTCCGCACTAACGAACAAAAATGTTTGCTGCGATTATTTTTGTAGTTTGCGCGTAAACTCATAGTGTCCATTCTTGCCTTCTATTATTCGTATTAGCTAACATTATTTTTTAGTGGTGTAGTTTAAGTAATCCAACAAACTGTCGATCAAAACATAGCGCTCTCACACTAATAAACAAAACTATTTGCTGACCCTGTTTTCATAGTTTTTGCGTCAACTAAATCCCTGTTATTCGCATTAGCTAACATTTTCTACAGTTGTAAAGATTTTTAGTAATCCACAAACTAATATCGGTTAAAACAAACTCTTCCACACTAAAGAACAAAAATGTTTGCTGCGATTAGTTTCGCAGTTTTTGCGTAAACTCATAGTGTCCATTTTTGCCTTCTATTATTCGCATTAGCTAACATTTTTTTAGTGGTGTAGTTTAAGTAATTCAACAAATTGTCTATCAAAACATAGCTCTCTCACACTAATCAACAAAACTATTTGCTGACATTGTTTTCGTAGTTTTTGCGTCAACTAACTCCCTGTTTTTCGCATTAGCTAACATTTTCTACAGTTGTAAAGATTTTTAGTAATCCACAAACTAATATCGGTTAAAACAAACTCTTACGCATTAACGAACAAAAATGTTTGCTGCGATTAGTTTTGTAGTTTTTGCGTAAACTCGTAGTGTCCATTTTTGCCTTCTATTATTCACATTAGCTAACATTTTTTTTAGTGGTGTAGTTTAAGTAATTCAACAAACTGTCTATCAAAACATAGCTCTCTCACACTAATCAACAAAACTATTTGCTGACATTGTTTTCGTAGTTTTTGCGTCAACTAACTCCCTGTTTTTCGCATTAGCTAACATTTTCTACAGTTGTAAAGATTTTTAGTAATCCACAAACTAATATCGGTTAAAACAAACTCTTCCGCACTAAAGAACAAAAATGTTTGCTGCGATTATTTTTGTAGTTTGCGCGTAAACTCATAGTGTCCATTCTTGCCTTCTATTATTCGCATTAGCTAACATTTTTTTTAGTGGTGTAGTTTAAGTAATTCAACAAACTGTCTATCAAAACATAGCTCTCTCACACTAATCAACAAAACAATTTCCTACATTGTTTTCGTAGTTTTTGCGTCAACTAACTCCCTGTTATTCGCATTAGCTAACATTTTCTACAGTTGTAAAGATTTTTAGTAATCCACAAACTAATATCGGTTAAAACAAACTCTTCTGTACTAAAGAACAAAAATGTTTGCTGCGATTAGTTTTGCAGTTTTTGCGTAAACTCATAGTGTCCATTTTTGCCTTCTATTATTCGCATTAGCTAACATTTTTTTAGTGGTGTAGTTTAAGTAATTCAACAAACTGTCTATCAAAACATAGCGCTCTCACACTAATCAACAAAACTATTTGCTGACATTGTTTTCATAGTTTTTGCGTCAACTAACTCCCTGTTTTTCGCATTAGCTAACATTTTCTACAGTTGTAAAGATTTTTAGTAATCCACAAACTAATATCGGTTAAAACAAACTCTTCCACACTAAAGAACAAAAATGTTTGCTGCCATTAGTTTTGCAGTTTTTGCGTAAACTCATAATGTCCATTCTTGCCTTCTATTATTCGTATTAGCTAACATTATTTTTTAGTGGTGTAGTTTAAGTAATCCAACAAACTGTCGATCAAAACATAGCGCTCTCACACTAATCAACAAAACTATTTGCTGACATTGTTTTCATAGTTTTTGCGTCAACTAACTCCCTGTTATTCGCATTAGCTAACATTTTCTACAGTTGTAAAGATTTTTAGTAATCCACAAACTAATATCGGTTAAAACAAACTCTTCCGCACTAAAGAACAAAAATGTTTGCTGCGATTAGTTTTGCAGTTTTTGCGTAAGCTCATAGTGTCCATTTTTTGCCTTCTATTATTCACATTAGCTAACGTTTTTTTTAGTGGTGTAGTTTAAGTAATTCAACAAATTGTCTATCAAAACATAGCTCTCTCACACAAATCAACAAAACTATTTGCTGACATTGTTTTCGTAGTTTTTGCGTCAACTAACTCCCTGTTTTTCGCATTAGCTAACATTTTCTACAGTTGTAAAGATTTTTAGTAATCCACAAACTAATATCGGTTAAAACAAACTCTTCCGCACCAACGAACAAAAATGTTTGCTGCGATTATTTTTGTAGTTTGCGCGTAAACTCATAGTGTCCATTCTTGCCTTCTATTATTCGCATTAGCTAACATTTTTTTTAGTGGTATAGTTTAAGTAATTCAACAAATTGTCTATCAAAACATAGCTCTCTCACACTAATCAACAAAACTATTTGCTGACATTGTTTTCGTAGTTTTTGCGTCAACTAACTCCCTGTTTTTCGCATTAGCTAACATTTTCTACAGTTGTAAAGATTTTTAGTAATCCACAAACTAATATCGGTTAAAACAAACTCTTCCGCACCAACGAACAAAAATGTTTGCTGCGATTATTTTTGTAGTTTGCGCGTAAACTCATAGTGTCCATTCTTGCCTTCTATTATTCGCATTAGCTAACATTTTTTTTAGTGGTGTAGTTTAAGTAATTCAACAAACTGTCTATCAAAACATAGCTCTCTCACACTAATCAACAAAACTATTTGCTGACATTGTTTTCGCGTCAACTAACTCCCTGTTATTCGCATTAGCTAACATTTTCTACAGTTGTAAAGATTTTTGGTAATCCACAAACTAATATCGGTTAAAACAAACTCTTCCGCACTAACGAACAAAAATGTTTGCTGTAGTTTTTGCGTAAACTCAGTGTCCATTCTTGCCTTCTATTATTCGCATTAGCTAACATTTTTTAGTAATCCACAAACTAATGTCAATTAAAACAAATTCTTCCGCAATAATGAACAAAACTTTTTGCTAAACTGGCTTCGTAGTTTTTGCGTCAACTCAATTATGGTGTCCATTCTTGCCGTCTGTTTTTTTGCATTAGCTGAAATTTTTTTCAGTTGTATAGATTTTAAGTAATCTAACAGACTAATGTTTTTCGCACTAACGACCAAAGCTTTTTGCTAAATCGGTTTCAAAGTTTTTGCATTGACTAACTATCCAGTGGTGTGTATTCTTGCCTGCTGTTATTCGCATTAGCAAACAGTTTTTTTATTTCAGTTGTATATTTTTTAAGTAATCCAACAAAACAATCAAATCAAAGCATAATTTACTTTCACTTGCGGAAAAAATCTAGCCAAAATTCTTGCCGACTGATGTTAGTCAAAACATACCCTTTTCGCACTAACAAGCAAAGCTTTTTGCCGAATTGGTGTCATAGTCATTGTGCTAACTAACATTAAGTGTCTATTCGTTCCGTCTGTTACTCGCATTAGCTAACATTTTTTCAGCGGTATATATTTTAAAACAACAAAATATTGTCAATCAAAACATAACTTTCACACTAGCAGATAAACATTTTGCAGATATCAGTTCAGTACTTTTCGCGTTAACTGTCCAATGGCGTCTATTCTTGCCTACTGTTATTCGCATTAGTTAACATTTTTTTCCGTTGCTTAGTTTTTAAGTCATCCAACAAACTGTCGATCAAAACATAGCTCTCTCGGACTAATCAACAAAACGTTTTGCTGACATTGGTTTCATAGTTTGTGGGTCAACTAATTCTCTGTTATTCGCATTAGCTAACATTTTTTACAGTTGTGAAGATTTTAAGTAATCCAACAAACTAATGTCGATTAAAGCATAACTCCTTCGCACTAATGAACAAAATTTTTTGCTGAAATCAGTTTTGTAGTTTTTGCATCAACTAACTTATGATGTCCATTCTTGCCTTCTGTTTTTTTGCATTAGCTAACATTTTTTTCAGTTGTATAAATTTTAACTAATCTAACAAACTGTTTTTCCCAATAACAAGCAAAGCATTTTGCTAAATCAGTCTCGTAGTTTTCGCGTTAACTAACTTAGGTTGTCCTTTCTTGCCTTCTGTTATTCATCTCTTATTCTAATTTTGCAGAAATCAGTTCGGTACATTTTGCGTTAAATAACTATCCAGTGGTGTCTACTCTTGCCTACTGTTATTTGCAATAGCTAACATTTCAGTTGTGTAGTTTTTAACTAATCCAACAAACCAATGAAAGCATCATGAACTTTCACTTGCGAAAAAAATCTGTCCAATATTCTTGTCTACTGTTATTCGCAGTAGCTAACTTTTTTTTCAGTTGTGTAGTTTTTACGTAATCCAACAACTAATGTCAATCAAAGCATAATTTTTTTGCACTAACAAGCAAAGCTTTTTGCCTCATCTGTTTCTTAGTTTTTGTGTTAACTAACCTATGGTGTCCATTTTTTCCTTCTGTTATTCGCATTAGCCAACATTTTTTGAGCTGTGTATATTTTAATACGACAAAATATTGTCGATCAAAACATAACTTGCGCACGAGCAGATGAAACATTTTGCAGATATCAGTTCTGTACTTTTTGCGTTTACTACCCAACGACTTCTATTCCCGCCTACTGTTATTCGCAAAAGCTAACAATTTTTTTCCCATTGCGTAGTTTTTAAACCATCCAACAAACTAATGACAATCAAAGCATAATTACTTTCACTTGCGAAAAAAATCTTAGAAATTAAAGAAATAATTAATGGCAAGCTTTCTTGCCTTCTCTTATTGACATTAGCTAACAAATCTTTGTTGCGGAGTTTTTGCGGAATCAAAATTTGATGGCGAACAAACATAACTCTTTCGCACTAACAAACAAAAATTTTGCAGAAATCGATTACGTAGTTTTTGCGTTAACTAACCAATGGTGTCCATTCTTGCCTTCTGTCATTCACATTCGCTAACGATGTTTTTCCGTTTGTGTGGTTTGAGTAATCCAACAAACATCAACCAATACCTTCTTGCCTTCTCTTATTGACATTAGACAATTAAACATTTTACAGTTGTGTAGTTTTTGCATTACTAAACAATTAAATCCTGATCATTAGGTCAAAACTTGTTTGGACTACCAAAAAATTTGGCAGAAATGGATTTTGTAGTTTTTGCATTTGTAAACTAACAGTTTATTATTGTCTTCTGTTCACATGTCCTAATATAACTGTTCCCAGCAGGCACAAGACATTGATACAACGTTGATTATACATACATGTCCTTTAAAACTGACTTTGAAACAACCTTGCAATATAGTTGTATTTTTAAATGTTGGATCCATGTCGTTGGTAGGGAAATTATCACATTTCAATGGTCAAATCAACATCACAACCCGACATTGAATAAACATTGTCTAAAAACATGTTGTTTCAACGTTGTGTTTGCGTTGTAGAATATTGGTTGGGAAATGACAAAATTCCAGGGGTAAAATCAACGTCAGAACCCAACATTGATTAAATGTCGTCAAAAGCGACGTTAGGTTTGAGTTGCTCAACGTCAAGAACTTTCTTAACGTTTTAATGTCTTATGCCTGTTGGGTTGACTTGCATAGTTTTTGAGTAATCCAACAAACCCATAACTGGAGTTAATTGCACCAACAAAATTTTTCAGAAATCAAGTTTTGCCATCTTTGCATATTAGTTTCGCCAACAAAAAGCAGCATTGTGTCATATTTTCAACATTTTTAGATTACTTTATTTTTAAGGTATTAAATGGTTACTTAGATATTTCAGGTCCGGTGTTTTTTTGTGTTGTTTTTTTACCGAACGTCAAAGAGAACATTGGGATTTAGGAAGGAACAAATCCCGAGCACTCCACAAGTCGTTAAAAGCTCCAAAATAGAAACAATCGAGAGAGAAAAAGCGAGAGAGTGGGTATAAAAAAAAAAAGAGGAAAAAAAACATAAGCAGATTTGTTTCAAGATTATGAGTGACTTGGGAGATTTGAACCAGTCTGGGATTGTCATGTTCCAAAAGTGCTGACCTTAATACCCGAAACACTGAAGAGGGCAGGCTGCAAGCGATGGTATGAAGCTTTTACCAATTCCCACATCATACCACATGTCTCTGTATCGGCTCGAAATCTTGCAAGGGTAAAAAAAATGCCAAAGTACGAAAGGACAAGGATTAATTTCAAACCACGCCAGTCCTTGAATTAAGTCAATACTGCCACAAAAACACCAATCTGAAAAAGGCATCAGATGGTTGCAACGTGCCAATAAGAGAACGTCATTCATAGATGTTCAAGGTTTGATGGATGTTATTGTAAAGCGACATATTAATCAATCAATCAATCAATCAATGTTTATTTATATAGCCCTAAATCACAAGTGTCTCAAAGGGCTAATGTAGCGCACACTTCACCGTTGCTCTCTCTTCAGTTATTGTCGTGTGGTGGTACCTCGGTTGTGGTTAGTTATTCGTTCTGACGAATAGAAATATGTCAATGTAGGGGTGTAACGGTACGTGTTTTTGTATTGAACCGTTTCGGTACGGGGGGGTTCGGTTCGGTTCAGAGGTGTACCGAACGAGTTTCCACACGAACATATTAAAGGGGAACATTATCACCAGACCTATGTAAGCGTCAATATATGATGATGTTGCAGAAAAAAGACCATATATTTTTTTAACCGATTTCCGAACTCTAAATGGGTGAATTTTGGCTAATTAAACGCCTTTCTATTATTCGCTCTCGGAGCGATGACGTCACAACACCATTTTCTCAAACACATTACAAACACCGAATCAAATCAGCTCTGTTATTTTCCGTTTTTTCGACTGTTTTCCGTACCTTGGAGACATCATGCCTCGTCGGTGTGTTGTCGGAGGGTGTAACAACACGAACAGATTCAAGTTGCACCAGTGGCCCAAAGATGCAAAAGTGTCAAGAAATTGGATGACGTTTGTTCAAAATACGAGGGTGTGGGGAAAGCCTACAAAAATGGTCAGTCGTTTGTTCCGCACACTTTACCGACGAAAGCTATGCTACGACAGAGATGGCAAGAATGTGTGGATATCCTGCGACACTCAAAGCAGATGCATTTCCAACGATAAAGTCAAAGAAATCTGCCGCCAGACCCCCATTGAATCTGCTGGAGTGTGTGAGCTATTCAGGGACAAAGGACCTCGGTATCATGGCAAGCAATGGCGGCAGTTTGTTCCCGCAGACGAGCGAGCTAAACCCGCTGGATGTCTTGGCTCACACCGCTTCTACCGTCCCTTATGCCACCGAAGATGATCAAGAGAAGAATATCGACCCTAGCTTCCCTGGCCTGCTGACATCAACTCCAAAACTGGATGGATCAGCTTTCAGGAAAAGAGAGCGGATGAGGGTATGTCTACAGAATATATTAATTGATGAAAACTTTATTCATTACTCGCGGTTTTACGTAAATTATTATACATTTCTCCCGTGTTGCTGGCGACACGGGAGAAAGCGAGGACGAATTCGGCGATCGCCTTCTAACCAACGATTGGTATGTGTTTGTTTGGCATTAAAGGAAACTAACAACTATAAACTAGGTTTACAGCATATGAAATACATTTGGCAACAACATGCACTTTGAGAGTGCAGACAGCCCAATTTTCATCAATTAATATATTCTGTGGACATACCCTCATCCGCGCTCTTTTCCTGAAAGCTGATCTGTCCAGTTTTGGAGTTGATGTCAGCAGGCCAGGGAAGCTAGGGTCGATAGGGGGTTTAGCTCGCTCGTCTGCGGGAACAAACTGCCGCCATTGCTTGCCGTGCTACCGAGGTCCTTTGTCCCTGAATTGCTCACACACTCCGGCAGATTCAATGGGGGTCTGGCGGCAGATTGCTTTGACTTTATCGTTGGAAATGCATCTGCTTTGAGTGTCGCAGGATATCCACACATTCTTGCCATCTCTGTCGTAGCATAGCTTTCGTCGGTAAAGTGTGCGGAACAAACGTCCAATTTCTTGCCACTTTCGCATCTTTGGGCCACTGGTGCAACTTGAATCCGTCCCTGTTCGTGTTGTTACACCCTCCGACTACACACCGACGAGGCATGATGTCTCCAAGGTACGGAAAACAGTCGAAAAAACGGAAAATAACAGAGCTGATTTGACTCGGTGTTTGAGAAAATGGCGGATTGCTTCCCGATGCGACGTCACGTTGTGACGTCATCGCTCCGAGAACCAATATTAGAAAGGCATTTAATTCGCCAAAATTCACCCATTTAGAGTTCGGAAATCGGTTAAAAAAATATATGGTCTTTTTTCTGCAACATCAAGGTATATATATTGACGCTTACATAGGTCTGGTGATAATGCTCCCCTTTAATGTACTCTGTAGAAGAAAAAAAAACGGAATACCGGCAGCTCAGTCGCCACAAATTTATCGTAGAATGTGTTGTGTTTTTTTACAGCAAATTACTGTAAATGGAAAAATGCTACCACTTTTTTTTTTTTACGGTAAAATTCTAGCAACAACGCGGCCAGTGTTTTACCATAAAATCTATGGGCGTTGATGGTGTATTCCTGTAAATAGAAAAACAATGCTACTGTTTTTTTAGGTAAAATTTTGGCGACAAGAGTTTTTCTATCTTAAAATCTATGGTTGTTGTTTTTGCGGTGTACTGTAGGAAGGGGATTCATATTGGTTTCTACATGTAAAGCGACTTTGGGTACTTAGAAAAGCGCTATATAAATCCCAGGTATTGTTATTATTATTATATTGGTGAATCCCCTTCATATCCATATTATATCATTTGTCAAGGTTTACCTGACACATGAAACATGACGAATTTGGGGTGTGCACTATCCAATTTAGCCGCCAGGTGGCAGTGGAGTGTTAGAGTTTTGAATATCTTAAAATGTAACTTACGGCAATTCCAGCTTTGACTACAGTGTCAGTTGCTATGTAAAGTGGCGCTTTCTATCATTTTCAGCAGACTGTTCTGCGAAATGGAAATACGGTACCATGTTTTTGTTTTGTTTTTTGAAGAGGGTGAGGTTTTTGTTTTTTTTAACGGTAAAATTTCGGTAAAAATTTATTTGTTAGTTTTTTAACCGTAAAATCTATTGTCATTTTTACAATGTACAATTTAATGTAAAACTCGCTTTGAAATCAGAACATTTTTTTTTTTTATTTTAACCAAAATGTTTGTAATGAATGATGTATTTGTTACATTAGAAAACACAAAAGTAATAGTAATATTATTAGAGATTATATTTACATTCCAAGCGAAAGTTAAACAAATGTAACAGACTATTAACAATAATTACATGACCAACATTATTATTACAGATACATACATAAGTCAAACAGATATTTGAGTGTAAGAAACATGTAATGTATGGTAATTTTGAATACAAATATATGAAATTGCAAGCAATACATGTATTTTTTCTGTCAAAACGAAAAGAACAAATGCATAATAGTCTCATTACATGCAGAAAACAATGCGGAATACATACATCCATCAATCCATCTTCTACCGCTTGTACCTTATGGGGGGCGGGGGGGTGCTGGAGCCTATCCCAGTATACAGGATGAATGAATAAACATTTAGCATTAAAGACTCTAGTCTGTGATTAAGAGTTATTTCTTGAATTCAACAGTGTTTCTCACCTCCTTGATCAAAGTGCTGCTATTTTGCAGCCGTACACTTAAAAAAAAAAAAAAAAAGCATACTCTAGGGACTGAGCCAGCGATCAATTGGGACTCGAATCTGCGTAATGATACACAAACAAACGAATGGACTACTTTGTAGCGCGCAAATGTACCAAATACCAAATCTGAGGCCAGATTCTGCTAAATCTTTTGTCAGAAACCAAAAAAGTTGGAGCGCAAAAAATACACAGCATTTTAAGTGCTGTTTCTTTTCGGGTTCTTCAATCACAGAAAAGGTTTGTGACAACCTAATGCACCAAAATGACACATGTACAACAAAATGGCCAACTACCTGGGTATAAGTTTTTGAACGCTGTTTTAAAAAAAGGTTAATTACTCGAGGAATATAATTAATATTAAGTATATAAGCAAAACTTAAAGGGGAACTGCACTTTTTTTATTTTTATTTTGCCTATCGTTCACAATCATTATGAAAGACATGAAGGATAGACATTTTTTTTAATGCATTCTAAATATTAAATACATTTGATCAAAGTCTGCTTACAATGGAGCCTTTGGGAGCCATTCAATTCTGCCTTTAGAGCCCCTAAAAAACATCCAAATACTCCATTAGGTTTTCATATACATGATGTAAGTATATAAATATATATATATATGTCTTAATAAGGTTATCCAAAAAATAGTGCTCGATACCGTAGTAGAGCGCAATATATGTATGTGTGGGGAAAAAAATCACAAGACTATTTCATCTCTACAGGCCTGTTTCATGAGGGGGGTACCCTCAATCGTCAGGAGATTTTATTGGGAGCATTCGCATACCATGGTTTATATAGGGCACAGAGTGGGTGGGTACAGGCTGGCCTAGGGGCGTGATTGGTTCATGTGTTACCTAGGAGGTGTTTCCGTCTATGGCGGCATGTTGTTACAATTTCGCTGCGCTTGTTGAGGGATGACAGGTCTGGACGGTAGATAATAAACAGTTTCTCTTTCAAGCATAGGTTGCATCTTTTATTACCACTATTGTAAGGTGTGCTGGATGCAAGAATTTGCCATGTTATTGAATATTCAACATTATTGTCTTTGAGGTTCCAAATGTGTTTGCTGAGTTCTGTGGTATTTCGCAGGTTTTTGTTCCTGAAAGAAGCCTTGTGGTTGTTCCATCTGGTTTTGAATTCACCCTCGGTTAATCCTACATATGTGTCGGATGTGTTAATGTCCATGCGTATTACCTTAGATTGGTAGACAACTGATGTTTGTAAGCATCCCCCGTTGAGGGGGCAATCAGGTTTCTTTCGACAGTTACATGCTTTGTTGGTTTTGGAGTCGTTCTGACTGGGGGTCGACGGCTCATTTGCAATTGTTTTGTTGTGGTTTGAGATGATTTGTCGTATATTGTTCATGCAGCTGTAGCTCAATTTGATGTTGTTCTTGTTGAATACTTTTCTTAGGTTGTTGTCTTTGGGAAAGTGTTTGTCAATCAGGTTGAGGAATTTGTGTCCAATGTTCGTTGAGACGTTTTTGCTGTATGGGGGGTTGTACCAGATGATGCCGTTTCGTTTTCTGTTCTTTTTTGGCTGGTTTCCTGGCGTGGGTTCATAGGTGAGGGTGAAATTGTATCCGCTTTCATCAAGGGCTTTTTGGTACGGGGGGGTTGCTTGGTCAAATTCAGCTTTGCTAGATGACAGCATCGATAGCCTTTTATTGATTCCGGTAGGTATTCTTTTCGTGGTGGTGGGTGGATGGTTGCTGTCATGGTGCACGTATTGGAGTGTTGTGTTGGGTTTCGTGAATGGTTGGTAGCTGTTATTTCTCAGGTTGAAAGTTACGTCAAGAAAGTTGACGGTTTGCTTGTTGGCTTCAATCGTGATCCGTAGGCCGTTCTCTTTGAAAATTTGGCATATGCGCTTCTTGGTATTCTCGCTGCTCCTTGGCGAGAATCCAATAATGTTGAATATTCAATAACATGGCAAATTCTTGCATCCAGCACACCTTACAATAGTGGTAATAAAAGATGCAACCTATGCTTGAAAGAGAAACTGTTTATTATCTACCGTCCAGACCTGTCATCCCTCAACAAGCGCAGCGAAATTGTAACAACATGCCGCCATAGACGGAAACACCTCCTAGGTAACACATGAACCAATCACGCCCCTAGGCCAGCCTGTACCCACCCACTCTGTGCCCTATATAAACCATGGTATGCGAATGCTCCCATTAAAATCTCCTGACGATTGAGGGTACCCCCCTCATGAAACAGGCCTGTAGAGATGAAATAGTCTTGTGATTTTTTTCCCCACACATACATATATATATATATATATATATATATATATATATATATATATATATATATATATATATAATGTAGTAACGGGCACATTTATAATAACATTTAATATTTACATATTTTGATCATGTTAGGCATTATATCAAAACGCATAAAAATGGTTGCTTTTTTCTTTCCTCATCACTGATTATTACTCACTGCAGACTTCATGAGAGCCAACACACATAACGCAACCTCACTTACAGTACAAGGACTGCTGTCATTAGGATGCCGACTGTTGGGATGTTCATATATTCCCATTTAGATGAAAAATGACTCATAATCCTCACAAAGAAACAGGGTAGTGGGTTGGGGGGAACATGTCTAAGTGTCCCAGCGTGTCAGATTATATCTTCAGCCATCTACTTTTCAGGTGAGAGGCATGATTTATGATCTACAATAAGCTTACAGGGAGCAGAGAAACAAGGAAGCAGTCAATGTAAACTTCAGCACACAGGAAGTGATGACGGTGCCGCTATATATTAGTTTGTCTGCGTTGGTGCTTATAATAACAATATCACTAATACTTGGTTAATATCCAAGTCACGTAATGTAAATGGAGTATTGTTGCTTTTTAAAATGGTTATTTATCAGATTGTATGGGCGGAATAGTGGAGCTCCCATTGGCTCCACTGTAAGCAAACTGTTATTTACATTTATTTAATATTATGCATTAAAAAAAAAATTCATCTGATCTCATGTCTTTCATATTGATAGTAAACAATAGGCAAAATTCCAAACAATGTGCAATTCTCCTTTAACCCAGATTGGACTGATATTAGCAAGTGTTGTTTTATTAGCATCTGAAGTCAAAGTATAAAAGTGTTATTAAAACATCCTAACATGTATGGGGTGTCCAAACTTTTATCCGCCGAGGGCCACATACTTTGATACATCCTGTACGTTAAAGATGTAAAAATCAGTATATGCTAAACCACTGATTCTCAAACTGTGGGCTCCATCTAGTGGTACGCCAAAGAATCACTTGATTAAAGTACAGTGTTTTATTTTTCTATATTCAAACACAGATTTGCTTTGTCACCTATAAATTGCACAAACGCTAAGATTAATGTATTTTATTGCAAATACTTTAGTATAGTATTTATTAAAAACAAGGCAGAGGTTTTATTTAGTATATAAGTATATTTAATAGAGATGTCCGATAAGATCGGACTGCCGATATTATCGGCCGATAAATTCTTTAAAATGTAATATCGGAAATTATCGGTATCGGTTTCAAAAAGTAAAATGTATGACTTTTTGCGGACGTAGGGAGAAGTACAGAGCACCAATAAACCTTAAAGGCACTGCCTTTGCGTGCCGGCCCAGTCACATAATATCTACGGCTTTTCACACACACAAGTGAATGCAATCCATACTTGGTCAACAGCCATACAGGTCACACTGAGGGTGGCCGTATAAACAACTTTAACACTGTTACAAATATGCGCCACACTGTGAACCCGCACCAAACAAGAATGACAAACACATTTCGGGAGAACACAACAGAACAAATACCCAGAACCCCTTGCAGCACTAACTCTTCCGGGACGCTACAATATACACCCCCCGCTACCCCCTCACCCCAAACCCCGCCCACCTCAACCTCCTCATGCTCTCTCAGGGAGAGCATGTCCCAAATTCCAAGCTGCTGTTTTGAGGCATTTTTAAAAAAAGAATGCACTTTGTGACTTCAATAACAAATATGGCAGTGCCATATTGGCATTTTTTTCCATAACTTGAGTTGATTTATTTTGAAAAATCTTGTTACATTGTTTAATGCATCCAGAGGGGCATCACAACAAAATTAGGCATAATGTGTTAATTCCATGACTGTATATATCGGTATCGGTTGATATCGGAATCGATAATTAAGAGTTGGACAATATCGGAATATCGGATATCGGCAAAAAAGCTATTATCGGACATCTCTAATATTTAATATTTTTGGCCATTGTAATTACACACAGTTTGAACAGTAACACTGTATCATATTTTTTTTTGTTTTGTTTTGTTTTTTTATTTATTAAAAATAAATAAATACAATAAAATACAATTAAAAATTAAAGCTGCAAGCAGCGTTGTTCGGGCCCGCGTATTTGGCAGGTGCTAGTCCTAAGTGTCCCAATACTTTTGTCTACTTGTAGTCTGAAGTGTCCCAAGACTTTTGTCTAGTGTACCTACCTTGTCTGCATTGTGTGGGCACGTTGGTGCTTCCTGCTTTTAAGCAGCCATCTTAAAAAAACAGCATTGCAGCAGCATCAGCGCAGCGGGTCTTTGAAGGGTCATAAAATCAAAACCGGAGCAGGCATTAAAAATATATACTTTTAATCACAAGGGTTTTATCTCTCACCTGTGTTAGTTTGAAGGCGAAACGACAAACGCTCTCAGAGGAGATAGATTTTGAAGAAAGGTGACCGCTTTTTACAAAAATGTTGTGTTGAAGGGGGAATAGCAAACTTCCTGTTGATTTTTGCTGGGGGTTGTCAATTTATGAAATGTAGGTCTAAGTGAGACCTACATAGAGGTTTTTGTTTCATGTAGTTACAGGCAGTTTTGTAATCTTTGTCTTCCGAGGAGCAGTTTTTTCTCCGTTTTAATCAAAAATTGCTGTAGAGCGCAATTTTTGAATTTGGGGTTAGGTTTTTTTATTAGATCACAGTTTTTGCCAGTCCTGATGTGTGTGTTCAGTTTGGTGAGTTTTGAAGCATGTTAAGGGGGTCAAATTACAGTTGAAAGAGGCAAAAGTGACTGATTTTACTAAAATTTAGTGTTGAAGGGGGAATAGCAAACTTCCTGTAGATTTTTGCCCGAGAAAATAAATTAATAAAATTTAAGTCTAAGTGAGACCTACATAGAGGTTTTTGTTTCATGTCTGTACGACATTCGTACTGGGAGTTAGAAAAAGTTTACATGGTAGGGGGCGCTAGAGCGCAATTTTGAGTTTTGGGGTTTGGTATTTTCACCAAAGAGTTTTGTTCGAGTTTTTTTTATGTGTGCGTCAAATTTGGTGAGTTTTGAAGCATGTTAAGGGGGTGAAAGTAGTGCGCAAAGCTGCGGAATAAGAAAGAATAATAATAATTAAAGCTGCAAGCAGCATTGGTCGGGCCCGCGTATTTGGCAGGTGCTAGTCCTAAGTGTCCCAATACTTTTGTCTACTTTTAGTCTGAAGTGTCCCAAGACTTTTGTCTAGTGTACCTACCTTGTCTGCATTGTGTGGGCACGTTGGTGCGTGCTGCTTTTAAGCAGCCATCTTAAAAAAACAGCAGCGCAGCAGCATCAGCGCAGCGGGTCTTTGAAGGGTCATAAAATCAAAACCGGAGCAGGCATTAAAAATATATACTTTTAATCACAAGGGGTTTATCTCTCACCTGTGTTAGTTTAAAGGCGAAACGACAAACGCTCTCAGAGGAGATAGATTTTGAAGAAAGGTGACCGCTTTTTACAAAAATGTTGTGTTGAAGGGGGAATAGCAAACTTCCTGTTGATTTTTGCTGGGGGTTGTCAATTTATGAAATGTAGGTCTAAGTGAGACCTACATAGAGGTTTTTGTTTCATGTAGTTACAGGCAGTTTTGTAATCTTTGTCTTCCGAGGAGCAGTTTTTTCTCCGTTTTAATCAAAAATTGCTGTAGAGCGCAATTTTTGAATTTGGGGTTAGGTTTTTTTATTAGATCACAGTTTTTGCCAGTCCTGATGTGTGTGTTCAGTTTGGTGAGTTTTGAAGCATGTTAAGGGGGTCAAATTACAGTTGAAAGAGGCAAAAGTGACTGATTTTACTCAAATTTAGTGTTGAAGGGGGAATAGCAAACTTCCTGTAGATTTTTGCCCGAGAAAATAAATTAATAAAACTTAAGTCTAAGTGAGACCTACATAGAGGTTTTTGTTTCATGTCTGTACGACATTCGTACTGGGAGTTAGAAAAAGTTTACATGGTAGGGGGCGCTAGAGCGCAATTTTGAGTTTTGGGGTTTGGTATTTTCACCAAAGAGTTTTGTTCGAGTTTTTTTTATGTGTGCGTCAAATTTGGTGAGTTTTGAAGCATGTTAAGGGGGTGAAAGTAGTGCGCAAAGCTGCGGAATAAGAAAGAATAATAATAATTAAAGCTGCAAGCAGCGTTGTTCGGGCCCGCGTATTTGGCAGGTGCTAGTCCTAAGTGTCCCAATACTTTTGTCTACTTTTAGTCTGAAGTGTCCCAAGACTTTTGTCTAGTGTACCTACCTTGTCTGCATTGTGTGGGCACGTTGGTGCTTCCTGCTTTAGAGCAGCCATCTTAGAAAAACAGCACCGCAGGAGCATCAGTGCAGCGGGTCTTTGAAGGGTCATAAAATCAAAACCGGAGCAGTTAATTAAAAAGCGCTTCTGTTGTTGTAATTACAAGGGTTCAATGTCTCTCCTGTGTTAGTTTGAAGGCGAAACGACAAACGCGCTCAGAGGAGTTCGTTTTTGAAGGAAGGTGACCGGTTTTTAAAAAAATTTTGTTTTGAAGGGGGAATAGCAAACTTCCTGTTGATTTTTGCTGGGGGTTGTTAATTTATGAAAGGTAGGTCTAAGTGAGACCTACATAGAGGTTTTTGTTTCATCTCTCTCCGACCTTCCCAGTGGGAGTTACAGGCAGTTTTGTCAGATTTTTCATCCGAGGAGCAGTTTTTTGTGCGTTTTATTAAAAAATTGCTGTAGAGCACAATTTTTAGATTTGGGGTTAGGTTTTTTCATTAGATCACAGTTTTAGCCAGTCCTGATGTGTGTGTTCAGTTTGGTGAGTTTTGGAGCATGTTAAGGGGGTCAAATTACAGGTCAAAGAGGCAAAAGTGACTGTTTTTAGTACTTTTTTGTCTTGAAGGGGGAATTGCCAACTTCCTGTTGATTTTAGCCCGAGAATGTACCATTATGAAAGTTAGGTCTGATTCAGACCTACATAGAGGATTTTGTTTCATGTCTTTCCGACCTTCCTAGTGGGAGTTACAGGCAGTCTAGTTTTTTTTTTTCCTAGGGGGCGCTAGAGCGCAATTTTGATTTTTGCAGTTTGGTTTTTTTATTAAAAGACAATTTTCGCAGGTCCTGATGTGTGGGTCAAAGATGGTGAGTTTTGAAGCATGTTAAGTCGGTCAAATTAGTGCTCGAAGAGGCGGCGGAAGAAGAAAGAAAGAAAGAAAGAAAGAAAGAAAGAATAATAAAACCTTACAAATTCAATAGGTCCTTATGTCCCATTGCATAAGGACTCCCTGTGGGAGTCCTTTTGCAATGGGCCATTGCGGGCCCTAATAATAATAATAATAAAACCTTAGAAATTCAATAGGTCCTTATGTCCCATTGCATAAGGACTCCCTGTGGGAGTCCTTTTGCAATGGGCCATGGCGGGCCCTAATAATAATAATAATAAAACCTTAGAAATTCAATAGGTCCTTATGTCCCATTGCATAAGGACTCCCTGTGGGAGTCCTTTTGCAATGGGCCATTGCGGGCCCTAAAAACACTATATCATATATACCGGTATCTTATTAAAGAGGACTCCATCTCATTTTCAGAACAAGAACACAATTTGCGGGCCGAAAATGCAATGAAAACTGAAATCAAGTAAAACTACGGCATGAAGATGGAGCGGGAAGGTGTTTACAGAGCGATACGGTCATCTAGTCATGGTTGTATCGGTATTGCTGGACGTAAAAAGTGTGTCGGACGGTTTTTAATCAAGCTTCGTAAAATGCATGTGATAATTAAATGAATTGTAGTTTATACTGCCGCTCCCCTGTCGCCTCTTTACAAAGAAATCCAATAAACTTGCAGCGTCACAGCAGTAATTGTCTTATATCTGCCAGCAGTGGTGAGAAAATCGATCCAAGTATCGATAGTCCCGATACTGGCCTGACGGTGCACGTTTCCACAAGTAAAAACACAATTACGTCACTTTTTTTTTTTCAACATTTGGCTCGCCGCCTTATCCCTCAGTTATGCAAATCCGACAGCATTACCACAGATGAAATGATACGGGTGATGGAATCCCACAACAGGTGTCCGCTGTCGGCGAGCCGGGTCCGCACGATAACAGATCAAATCACCTCGCCACGAGACGTATGGCGTCTGCTGCTTTGACTTGACTGAAATCCTCTCTTCTCTACCTCAGCGGCCCTCCCACCCCTCACCCTGCAGTCAGTGCCTGGCCTAGATTTATCGCTCGTCCTCCACCCTCCTCCTCCAAGCTCGCTCTCTCTCTCTCTCTCTCAAAAACACAAATTTGCTCGCTCAGTCATTCACCCACTTGAAATACTTCTCATGTTCTCCCACACGACTCACTCGTGATTAGTCTGCTGTTCACCAGGCCACAATTAGCTAAACAGCCCCCATAATTGACGTTGTATGACGCACTCTAAATTGCAAAAAATAAATTGCCGTAGCATCTTATTGATGACATGCTAAAAGGCTCATTAGTAGGATTTCATACAAAAAGCCATTAATAAAAAAATATTTTGGGTGACTACATTTCCTCTGTCATGACATTTTAAGTAGAGATGTCCGATAATGGCTTTTTTGCCGATATCCGATATTGTCCAACTCTTAATTACCTATTCCGATATCAACCGATACAGATATATACAGTAGTGGAATTAACACATTAGTATGCCTAATTTTGTTGTGATGCCCCGCTGGATGCATTAAACAATGTAACAAGGTTTTCCAAAATAAATCAACTCAAGTTATCTAAAAAAAATTTATTGAACTCACAAAGTGCATTATTTTTCTTAACATGCCTCAAAACAGCAGCTTGGAATTTGGGACATGCTCTCCCTGAGAGAGCATGAGGAGCTTGAGGTGGGCGGTGGAGGGGAGGGTGGGGTTGAGGTGTATATTGTAGCGTCCCGGAAGAGTTAGTACTGCAAGGGGTTCTGGGTATTTGTTCTGTTGTGTTACAGTGCGGATGTTCTCCCGAAACGTGTTTGTCATTCTTGTTTGGTGTGGGTTCGCAGTGTGGCGCATATTTGTAACAGTGTTAAAGTTGTTTATACGGCCACCCTAAGTGTGACCTGTATGGCTGTTGACCAAGTATGCATTGCATTCACTTGTGTTTTAGGAAGTGTTTTACATTTAGAGAAATAATAATAATAATAATAATAATATGACCCTTTTAAAGTGCCCTATAATCCAGTGCGCCTTTTGTATGAAAATAAACCTGACTATCAGCAGTGCGCCTTATAATCCGGTGCGCCCTATGGTCTGGAAAATACGGTACAAATCGCAAATGTACTTTGTCGAAATTTTAGAAAAAAAAAAAAAGAAAAAAAAAAATGATATAGTGTTACTGTTCAAACTGTGTGTAATTACAATGGCCAAAAATATTAAATATTAGAGATGTCCAATAATAGCTTTTTTGCCGATATCCGATATTCCGATATTGTCCAACTCTTAATTACCGATTCCGATATCAACCGATACAGATATATACAGTAGTGGAATTAACACATTATTATGCCTAATTTTGTTGTGATGCCCCGCTGGATGCATTAAACAATGTAACAAGGTTTTCCAAAATAAATCAACTCAAGTTATCTAAAAAATTTTTATTGAAGTCACAAAGTGCATTATTTTTCTTAACATGCCTCAAAACAGCAGCTTGGAATTTGGGACATGCTCTCCCTGAGAGAGCATGAGGAGCATGAGGTGGGCGGGGGAGGGGAGGGGGGGGTTGAGGTGTATATTGTAGCGTCCCGGAAGAGTTAGTACTGCAAGGGGTTCTGGGTATTTGTTCTGTTGTGTTACAGTGCGGATGTTCTCCCGAAACGTGTTTGTCATTCTTGTTTGGTGTGGGTTCACAGTGTGGCGCATATTTGTAACAGTGTTAAAGTTGTTTATACGGCCACCCTAAGTGTGACCTGTATGGCTGTTGACCAAGTATGCTTGCATTCACTTGTGTTTTAGGAAGTGGTTTACATTTAGAGAAATAATAATAATAATAATAATAATATGACCCTTTTAAAGTGCCCTATAATCCAGTGCGCCTTTTGTATGAAAATAAACCTGACTATCAGCAGTGCGCCTTATAATCCGGTGCGCCCTATGGTCTGGAAAATACGGTACAAATCGCAAATGTACTTTGTCGAAATTTTAGAAAAAAAAACAAAACAAAACAAAAATATGATATAGTGTTACTGTTCAAACTGTGTGTAATTACAATGGCCAAAAATATTAAATATTAGAGATGTCCAATAATAGCTTTTTTGCCGATATCCGATATTCCGATATTGTCCAACTCTTAATTACCGATTCCGATATCAACCGATACAGATATATACAGTAGTGGAATTAACACATTATTATGCCTAATTTTGTTGTGATGCCCCGCTGGATGCATTAAACAATGTAACAAGGTTTTCCAAAATAAATCAACTCAAGTTATCTAAAAAAATGTTATTGAAGTCACAAAGTGCATTATTTTTCTTAACATGCCTCAAAACAGCAGCTTGGAATTTGGGACATGCTCTCCCTGAGAGAGCATGAGGAGCATGAGGTGGGCGGGGGAGGGGAGGGGGGGGTTGAGGTGTATATTGTAGCGTCCCGGAAGAGTTAGTACTGCAAGGGGTTCTGGGTATTTGTTCTGTTGTGTTACAGTGCGGATGTTCTCCCGAAACGTGTTTGTCATTCTTGTTTGGTGTGGGTTCACAGTGTGGCGCATATTTGTAACAGTGTTAAAGTTGTTTATACGGCCACCCTAAGTGTGACCTGTATGGCTGTTGACCAAGTATGCTTGCATTCACTTGTGTTTTAGGAAGTGGTTTACATTTAGAGAAATAATAATAATAATAATAATAATATGACCCTTTTAAAGTGCCCTATAATCCAGTGCGCCTTTTGTATGAAAATAAACCTGACTATCAGCAGTGCGCCTTATAATCCGGTGCGCCCTATGGTCTGGAAAATACGGTACAAATCGCAAATGTACTTTGTCGAAATTTTAGAAAAAAAAACAAAACAAAACAAAAATATGATATAGTGTTACTGTTCAAACTGTGTGTAATTACAATGGCCAAAAATATTAAATATTAGAGATGTCCAATAATAGCTTTTTTGCCGATATCCGATATTCCGATATTGTCCAACTCTTAATTACCGATTCCGATATCAACCGATACAGATATATACAGTAGTGGAATTAACACATTATTATGCCTAATTTTGTTGTGATGCCCCGCTGGATGCATTAAACAATGTAACAAGGTTTTCCAAAATAAATCAACTCAAGTTATCTAAAAAAATGTTATTGAAGTCACAAAGTGCATTATTTTTCTTAACATGCCTCAAAACAGCAGCTTGGAATTTGGGACATGCTCTCCCTGAGAGAGCATGAGGAGCATGAGGTGGGCGGGGGAGGGGAGGGGGGGGGGGGGTTGAGGTGTATATTGTAGCGTCCCGGAAGAGTTAGTACTGCAAGGGGTTCTGGGTATTTGTTCTGTTGTGTTACAGTGCGGATGTTCTCCCGAAACATGTTTGTCATTCTTGTTTGGTGTGGGTTCACAGTGTGGCGCATATTTGTAACAGTGTTAAAGTAGTTTATACGGCCACCCTAAGTGTGACCTGTATGGCTGTTGACCAAGTATGCATGCATTCACTTGTGTTTTAGGAAGTGGTTTACATTTAGAGAAATAATAATAATAATAATAATAATATGACCCTTTTAAAGTGCCCTATAATCCAGTGCGCCTTTTGTATGAAAATAAACCTGACTATCAGCAGTGCGCCTTATAATCCGGTGCGCCCTATGGTCTGGAAAATACGGTACAAATCGCAAATGTACTTTGTCGAAATTTTAGAAAAAAAAACAAAACAAAACAAAAATATGATATAGTGTTACTGTTCAAACTGTGTGTAACTACAATGGCCAAAAATATTAAATATTAGAGATGTCCAATAATAGCTTTTTTGCCGATATCCGATATTCCGATATTGTCCAACTCTTAATTACCGATTCCGATATCAACCGATACAGATATATACAGTAGTGGAATTAACACATTATTATGCCTAATTTTGTTGTGATGCCCCGCTGGATGCATTAAACAATGTAACAAGGTTTTCCAAAATAAATCAACTCAAGTTATGGAAAAAAATGCCAACATGGCACTGCCATATTTGTTATTGAAGTCAGAAAGTGCATTTTATTTTTAATGCCTCAAAACAGCAGCTTGGAATTTGGGACATGCTCTCCCTGAGAGAGCATGAGGAGGTTGAGGTGGGCGGGGTTGTGGGGAGAGGGGGTAGCGAGGGGTGTATATTGTAGCGTCCCAGAAGAGTTAGTGCTGCAAGGGGTTCTGGGTATTTGTTCTGATGTGTTCTCCCGAAATGTGTTTGTCATTCTTGTTTGGTGTGGGTTCACAGTGTGGCGCATATTTGTAACAGTGTTAAAGTTGTTTATACGGCCACCCTAAGTGTGACCTGTATGGCTGTTGACCAAATATGCTTGGCATTCACTTGTGTTTTAGGAAGTGCTTTACATTTAGAAAAATAATAATAATAATAATATGACCCTTTTAATGCGCCCTATAATCCAGTGCGCCTTTTGTATGAAAATAAACCTGACTATCAGCAGTGCTATAATCCGGTGCGCCCTATGGTCTGGAAAATACGGTACAAATCGCAAATGTACTTTGTCGAAATTTTAGAAAAAAAAACAAAAAAAAACAAAAATATGATATGGTGTTACTGTTCAAACTGTGTGTAATTACAATGGCCAAAAATATTAAATATTAGAGATGTCCGATAATAGCTTTTTTGCCGATATCCGATATTCCGATATTGTCCAACTCTTAATTACCGATTCCGATATCAACCGATACCGATATATACAGTGGTGGAATTAACACATTATTATGCCTAATTTTGTTATGATGCCTCGCTGGATGCATTAAACAATGTAACAAGATTTTTCAAAATAAATCAACTCAAGTTATGGAAAAAAATGCCAACATGGCACTGCCATATTTGTTATTGAAGTCAGAAAGTGCATTTTATTTTTAATGCCTCAAAACAGCAGCTTGGAATTTGGGACATGCTCTCCCTGAGAGAGCATGAGGAGGTTGAGGTGGGCGGGGTTGTGGGGTGAGGGGGTAGCGAGGGGTGTATATTGTAGCGTCCCAGAAGAGTTAGTGCTGCAAGGGGTTCTGGGTATTTGTTCTGTTGTGTTCTCCCGAAATGTGTTTGTCATTCTTGTTTGGTGTGGGTTCACAGTGTGGCGCATATTTGTAACAGTGTTAAAGTTGTTTATACGGCCACCCTAAGTGTGACCTGTATGGCTGTTGACCAAATATGCTTGGCATTCACTTGTGTTTTAGGAAGTGCTTTACATTTAGAAAAATAATAATAATAATAATATGACCCTTTTAATGCGCCCTATAATCCAGTGCGCCTTTTGTATGAAAATAAACCTGACTAGACCCGCTCATCAGCAGTGCGCCTTATAATCCGGTGCGCCCTATGGTCTGGAAAATACGGTACAAATCGCAAATGTACTTTGTCGAAATGTTAGAAAAAAACAAAAAACAAAACAAAAATATGATATAGTGTTACTGTTCAAACTGTGTGTAATTACAATGGCCAAAAATATTAAATATTAGAGATGTCCAATAATAGCTTTTTTGCCGATATCCGATATTCCGATATTGTCCAACTCTTAATTACCGATTCCGATATCAACCGATACCGATATATACAGTGGTGGAATTAACACATTATTATGCCTAATTTTGTTATGATGCCTCGCTGGATGCATTAAACAATGTAACAAGATTTTTCAAAATAAATCAACTCAAGTTATGGAAAAAAATGCCAACATGGCACTGCCATATTTGTTATTGAAGTCAGAAAGTGCATTTTATTTTTAATGCCTCAAAACAGCAGCTTGGAATTTGGGACATGCTCTCCCTGAGAGAGCATGAGGAGGTTGAGGTGGGCGGGGTTGTGGGGTGAGGGGGTAGCGAGGGGTGTATATTGTAGCGTCCCAGAAGAGTTAGTGCTGCAAGGGGTTCTGGGTATTTGTTCTGTTGTGTTCTCCCGAAATGTGTTTGTCATTCTTGTTTGGTGTGGGTTCACAGTGTGGCGCATATTTGTAACAGTGTTAAAGTTGTTTATACGGCCACCCTAAGTGTGACCTGTATGGCTGTTGACCAAATATGCTTGGCATTCACTTGTGTTTTAGGAAGTGCTTTACATTTAGAAAAATAATAATGATAATAATATGACCCTTTTAATGCGCCCTATAATCCAGTGCGCCTTTTGTATGAAAATAAACCTGACTAGACCCGCTCATCAGCAGTGCGCCTTATAATCCGGTGCGCCCTATGGTCTGGAAAATACGGTACAAATCGCAAATGTTCTTTGTCGAAATTTTAGAAATATCGCGTTTATTTTGCGCAAAACTGCAATAGAAACACAGCTACTGTTTTAAGGAAATGGGATGCTAGCTATGTCCACTGTCAAGAAGTGTTAAGTGTAATTGACGCGAAAACTTCTTGACCAAATGTGATGTTTGCGATTTTTTTGTTGACATGACAAAGAAATAAGTACAGTGAAAGATGGCATTTTCACACAAATAAAATGAGTAAAAAAAACTTGGTATATCCATCCATCCATTTTCTACCGCTTATTCCCTTTGGGGTCGCGGGGGGCGCTGGAGCCTATCTCAGCTACAATCGGGCGGAAGAATTTAACAAAATGTATCCTATCAAGAGGTTTTAAAGGCCTACTGAAATGCGATTTTCTTATTTAAACGGGGATAGCAGGTCCATTCTATGTGTCATACTTGATCGTTTCGCAATATTGCCATATTTTTGCTGAAAGGATTTAGTAGAGAACATCGACGATAAAGTTCGCAACTTTTGGTCGCTGATAAAAAAAGCCTTGCCTGTACCGGAAGTAGCAGACGATATGCGCGTGACGTCACAGGTTGTGGAGCTCCTCACATCTGCACATTGTTTACAATCATGGCCACCAGCAGCGAGAGCGATTCGGACCGAGAAAGCGACGATTTCCCCATTAATTTGAGCGAGGATGAAAGATTTGTGGATGAGGAAAGTGAGAGTGAAGGACTAGAGGGCAGTGGGAGCGATTCAGATAGGGAAGATGCTGTGAGAGGCGGGTGGGACCTGATATTCAGCTGGGAATGACTAAAACAGTAAATAAACACAAGACATATATATACTCTATTAGCCACAACACAACCAGGCTTATATTTAACATGCCACAAATTAATCCTGCATAACAAACACCTCCCCCCTCCCGTCCATATAACCCACCAATACAACTCAAACACCTGCACAACACACTCAATCCCACAGCCCAAAGCACCGTTCACCTCCCCAAAGTTCATACAGCACATATATTTCCCCAAAGTCCCCAAAGTTACGTACGTGACATGCACATAGCGGCACGCACGTACGGGCAAGCGATCAAATCAATCAATCAATCAATCTTTATTTATATAGCCCTAAATCACAAGTGTCTCAAAGGGCTGCACAAGCCACAACGACATCCTCGGTACAAAGCCCACATACGGGCAAGGAAAAACTCACCCCAGTGGGGCGTCGATGTGAATGACTATGAGAAACCTTGGAGAGGACCGCATATGTGGGTAACCCCCCCCCCTCTAGGGGAGACCGAAAGCAATGGATGTCGAGTGGGTCTGACATAATATTGTGAGAGTCCAGTCCATAGTGGATCCAACATAATAGTAAGAGTCCAGTCCATAGTGGGGCCAGCAGGACACCATCCCGAGCGGAGACGGGTCAGCAGCGCAGAGATGTTCCCAGTCGATGCACAGGCGAGCGGTCCACCCCGGGTCCCGACTCTGGACAGCCAGCACTTCATCCATGGCCACCGGACCTGTGCCCCCCCCCCCCCCCCCCCTCCACAAGGAATAGGGGAGCAGACGAGAAAAGAAAAGGCAGATCAACTGGTCTAACAGGGGGGCTATTTAAAGGCTAGAGTATACAAATGAGTTTTAAGATGGGACTTAAATGCTTCTACTGAGGTAGCATCTCTAATTGTTACCGGGAGGGCATTCCATAGTACTGGAGCCCGAATAGAAAACGCTCTATAGCCCGCAGACTTTTTTTGGGCTCTGGGAATCACTAATAAGCCGGAGTTCTTTGAACGCAGATTTCTTGCCGGGACATATGGTACAATGCAATCGACAAGATAGGACGGAGCTAGACCGTGTAGTATTTTATACATAAGTAGTAAAACCTTAAAGTCACTTCTTAAGTGCACAGGAAGCCAGTGCAGGTGAGCCAGTATAGGCGTAATATGATCAAACTTTCTTGTTCTTGTCAAAAGTCTAGCAGCCGCATTTTGTACCAACTGTAATTTTTTAATGCTAGACATAGGGAGACCCGAAAATAATACGTTACAGTAGTCGAGACGAGACGTAACGAACGCATGAATAATGATCTCAGCGTCGCTAGTGGATAAAATAGAACGAATTTTAGCGATATTACGGAGATGAAAGAAGGCCGTTTTAGTAACACTCTTAATGTGTGACTCAAACGAGAGAGTTGGGTCGAAGATAATACCCATATTCTTTACTGATTCGCCTTGTGTAATTGTTTGGTTGTCAAATGTTAAGGTGGTATTATTAAATAAATGTCGGTGTTTAGCAGGACCGATAATCAGCATTTCCGTTTTCTTGGCGTTGAGTTGCAAGAAGTTAGCGGACATCCATTGTTTAATTTCATTAAGACACGCCTCCAGCTGACTACAATCCGGCGTGTTGGTCAGCTTTAGGGGCATGTAGAGTTGGGTGTCATCAGCATAACAATGAAAGCTAACACCGTATTTGCGTATGATGTCGCCTAGCGGCAGCATGTAAATACTAAAGAGTGCAGGGCCAAGAACCGAACCCTGAGGAACTCCGCACGTTACCTTAACATAGTCCGAGGTCACATTATTATGGGAGACGCATTGCATCCTGTCAGTAAGATAAGAGTTAAACCACGACAAAGCTAAGTCTGACATACCAATACGTGTTTTGATACGCTCTAATAAAATATTATGATCGACGGTATCGAAAGCAGCGCTAAGATCAAGAAGCAGCAACATAGATGACGCATCAGAATCCATCGTTAGCAGTAGATCATTAGTCATTTTTGCGAGGGCTGTCTCCGTAGAGTGATTTGCCCTGAAACCGGATTGAAAAGGTTCACAGAGATTGTTAGACACTAAGTGTTCATTTAGCTGCTGTGCGACAATTTTTTCGAGGATTTCCGAAATAAAGGGAAGGTGGGACACCGGTCGGTAGTTTACCATGAGGTCAGGATTAAGGTTAGGTCTTTTGAGCAGAGGATGAATAACCGCTTTCTTGAATGCTAGGGGAACAGTGCCAGAGGAAAGTGATAAGTTTATAATATTTAGCACTGATGGACCTAATAATACAAAAAGCTCCTTGATAAGTTTCCCAGGAAGTGGGTCAAGTAAACATGTTGTTTGTTTTATCCCACTTACACGCTGTAATAGTTCCTCTAATGTTATTTCATCAAAAAGAGAGAGACTATTTTGTATTGCAGTATCCGTCGTAGATACAATTGTATCTGTGTTCATAGAACCCAGTTGTAGCTGGGATGCGTTGTCTTTAATCTCCTTTCTAATGAGTTCAATTTTCTTATTAAAGAAATGTTTGGAAGCCGCAGCTGCATGCGTACTCACGGTACCGTGTCTGCGCATCCAACTCAAAGTCCTCCTAGTAAGAGTCTCTGTTGTCCCAGTTCTCCACAATGGTAAAGCTTGACTGTCATCTTTCGGGAATGTAAACAATGAAACACCGGCTGTGTTATCCGGCACAACAGTCAAGGGGTGCATTCTACGGCGGGGGTGCGTTATCCGGCACAACACCTGCCGCAATACACCGCTTCCCACCTACAGCTTTCTTCTTTGCTGTCTCCATTGTTCATTGAACAAATTGCAAAAGATTCACCAACACAGATGTCCAGAATACTGTGGAATTTTGCGATGAAAACAAGACGACTTAATAGCTGGCCACCATGCTGTCCCAAAATGTCCTCTACAATCCGTGACGTCACGCGCAGACGTCATCATACCGAGACGTTTTCAGCAGGATATTCCGCGCAAAATTTAAAATTGCACTTTAGTAAGCTAACCCGGCCATATTGGCATGTGTTGCAATGTTAAGATTTCATCATTGATATATAAACTATCAGACTGCGTGGTTGGTAGTAGTGGGTTTCAGTAGGCCTTTAAGGGATTGTTTGCTAGCAGGATTAGGCAAAAACTTCTTAACTAAACAGGATTTGTACAAAATTCTGTGGCATGAAAAAATATGTGCTCGAGATTAATTTTACCCCCCCAAAAAATGTACTAAGAAAGTGTGGTATTGCTTGGATTTTACTGGCGTCACCTCCCGCCCATTAAATATGCGTGGTGGTCAAGCCAGCATCTGTTCTCAATGGGTACTCTTTGCCATTTCCCCTTCCTCTGAAAAAAAAAAAGGCCTATCCTTCAAACAGCAAATCGTTCAAACAGCAAAAAGGACCGACGTTTCTTCAGAGCTCCTCGAGAGGTCATCAAAAAGTGCGGCAGAGTGCAAAATCTGTGGAAATGACGAGGAGAAAAGCATGCAGCTCACACTCCAGTCCAAGGGAGCAGAGTCGAAGAATGCATGAGTTGGCAGTGATCACTTCGTGAAAGGTTTGTTTGATTTACTTTTAATGTTTATTTCAGCCCATTTAAGTATTACCTTGATATCATTTGTATTTCTTAAGCACATGTTTACTACGAGTGTTTCGTAAAGCACCAACTCGGCGAGTCTGAATAAAAGAAAGCAAGTGCGAGCAAAACCTAAAAGAGTTAAGCTTTTACCAAAGGCAGCAACCATAAATGAAGCTTTCAGCTCATACACAATGTTGACATCTATAGTTATATTGTCATAAAAACGATAAAAAAAACGCGCTACTTGTAAATGACGCGTGCAACTGCAACAAACATGGCATGAAATGCATCCTTAAAAATGATGCATGATTTATCCGGGAGTGTCTTGATAGCAATTTCCTTGACCCAGCCACACACAAAGAAGTCTTAGACCTCCATGATTTTCCAAGTTTTCATCTGTTTTGTCGTGTAGAATGACGTCTGGAGCACAAATGGCGCGCGACCAAGCTTGAGGTTTTCCATCAAGCATGGAGTGATAGTTTAATATCGTATAAACGCATGCTTACCTTAGCTAAAGCTAAATATTACTCAAATCTCATCCGCCTCAACAAAAACGACCCAAAATTTTTGTTTAGTACAGTAGCATCGCTAACCCAACAAAGGACTCCTCCCAATAGCTCCACCCACTCGGCAGATGACTTTATGAATTTCTTTAATAAGAAAATTGTACTCATTAGAAAGGAGATTAAAGACAATGCATCGCAGCTACAACTGGGTTCTATTAACACAGATACAACTGTATCTACGACGGATACTGCAATACAAAATAGTCTCTCTCTTTTTGATGAAATAACATTAGAGGAACTATTACGGCGTGTAAGTGGGATAAAACAAACAACATGTTTACTCGACCCGCTTCCTGGGAAACTTATCAAGGAGCTTTTTGTATTATTAGGTCCATCAGTGCTAAATATTATAAACGTATCACTTTCCTCTGGCACTGTTCCCCTAGCATTCAAGAAAGCGGTTATTCATCCTCTGCTCAAAAGACCTAACCTTGATCCTGACCTCATGGTAAACTACCGACCGGTGTCCCACCTTCCCTTTATTTCGAAAATCCTCGAAAAAATTGTCGCACAGCAGCTAAATGAACACTTAATGTCTAACAATCTCTGTGAACCTTTTCAATCCGGTTTCAGGGCAAATCACTCTACGGAGACAGCCCTCGCAAAAATGATTAATGATCTACTGCTAACGATGGATTCTGATGCGTCATCTATGTTGCTGCTTCTTGATCTTAGCGCTGCTTTCGATACCGTCGATCATAATATTTTATTAGAGCGTATCAAAACACGTATTGGTATGTCAGACTTAGCTTTGTCGTGGTTTAACTCTTATCTTACTGACAGGATGCAATGCGTCTCCCATAATAATGTGACCTCGGACTATGTTAAGGTAACGTGCGGAGTCCCCCAAGGTTCGGTTCTTGGCCCTGCACTCTTTAGTATTTACATGTTGCCGCTAGGCGACATCATACGCAAATACGGTGTTAGCTTTCATTGTTATGCTGATGACACCCAACTCTACATGCCCCTAAAGCTGACCAACACGCCGGATTGTAGTCAGCTGGAGGCGTGTCTTAATGAAATTAAACAATGGATGTCCGCTAACTTCTTGCAACTCAACGCCAAGAAAACGGAAATGCTGATTATCGGTCCTGCTAAACACCGACATTTATTTAATAATACCACCTTAACATTTGACAACCAAACAATTACACAAGGCGAATCAGTAAAGAATCTGGGTATTATCTTCGACCCAACTCTCTCCTTTGAGTCACACATTAAGAGTGTCACTAAAACGGCCTTCTTTCATCTCCGTAATATCGCTAAAATTCGTTCTATTTTATCCACTAGCGACGCTGAGATCATTATTCATGCGTTCGTTACATCTCGTCTCGACTACTGTAACGTATTATTTTCGGGTCTCCCTATGTCTAGCATTAAAAGACTACAATTGGTACAAAATGCGGCTGCTAGACTTTTGACAAGAACAAGAAAGTTTGATCATATTACGCCTATACTGGCTCACCTGCACTGGCTTCCTGTGCACTTAAGATGTGACTTTAAGGTTTTACTACTTACGTATAAAATACTACACGGTCTAGCTCCGTCCTATCTTGTCGATTGCATTGTACCATATGTCCCGGCAAGAAATCTGCGTTCAAAGAACTCCGGCTTATTAGTGATTCCCAGAGCCCAAAAAAAGTCTGCGGGCTATAGAGCGTTTTCTATTCGGGCTCCAGTACTATGGAATGCCCTCCCGGTAACAATTAGAGATGCTACCTCAGTAGAAGCATTTAAGTCCCATCTTAGAACTCATTTGTATACTCTAGCCTTTAAATAGCCCCCCTGTTAGACCAGTTGATCTGCCGTTTCTTTTCTTTTCTCCTCTGCTCCCCTATTCCTTGTGGAGGGGGGGGGGGCACAGGTCCGGTGGCCATGGATGAAGTGCTGGCTGTCCAGAGTCGGGACCCGGGGTGGACCGCTCGCCTGTGCATCGACTGGGAACATCTCTGCGCTGCTGACCCGTCTCCGCTCGGGATGGTGTCCTGCTGGCCCCACTATGGACTGGACTCTTACTATTATGTTGGATCCACTATGGACTGGACTCTCACAATATTATGTCAGACCCACTCGACAACCATTGCTTTCGGTCTCCCCTAGAGGGGGGGGGGGGTTACCCACATATGCGGTCCTCTCCAAGGTTTCTCATAGTCATTCACATCGACGTCCCACTGGGGTGAGTTTTTCCTTGCCCTTATGTGGGCTTTGTACCGAGGATGTCGTTGTGGCTTGTGCAGCCCTTTGAGACACTTGTGATTTAGGGCTATATAAATAAACATTGATTGATTGATTGATTGACAATAGTTCAATATGTCAAGAACCGGGACCGACGTATAAACCTTGATATCACTTTTTTTTTTTATAAAGTATTGGGATCTATTTGATTGCATAGTTACATTTTTTTCAGGCCATCTTGGCTTGGTCGACCACCCCTGGTTTTCACTTCTAGGAAGAAGTCACGTGTCGGAAAATAAGTAATTAATTCTATATTAGAGATGTCCGATAATGGCTTTTTTGCCGATATCCGATATTGTCCAACTCTTAATTACCGATACCAACCGATACTGATATATACAGTCGTGGAATCAACACATTATTATGCCTAATTATGTTGTGATGCCCCGCTGGATGCATTAAACAATGTAACAAGATTTTCCAAAATAAATCAACTCAAGTTATGGAAAAAAATGCTAACATGGCACAGCCATATTTATTATTAAAGTAAAAAAGTGCATTATTTTTTTTAACATGCCTCAAAACAGCAGCTTGGAATTTGGGACATGCTCTCCCTGAGAGAGCATGAGGAGGTTGAGGTGGGCGGAGATTGGGGGGGGGGGGGGGGGGGGGTGTATAATGTAGCGTCCCGGAAGAGTAAGTGCTGCAAGGGGTTCTGGGTATTTGTTCTGTTGTATTTATGTTGTGTTACGGTGCGGATGTTCTCCCGAAATGTGTTTGTCATTCTTGTTTGGTGTGGGTTCACAGTGTGGCGCATATTTGTAACAGTGTTAAAGTTGTTTATACGGCCAACCTCAGTGTGACCTGTATGGCTGTTGACTAAGTATGACTTGCATTCACTTGTGTGTGTGTGAAAAGCCGTAGATATTGTGTGACTGGGCCGGCACGCAAAGGCAGTGCCTTTAAGGTTTATTGGCGCTCTGTACTTCTCCCTATGTCCGTGTACACAGCGGTGTTTAAAAAGTCATACATTTTACTTTTTGAAACTGATACCGATAATTTTGAAACCGATACCGATAATTTACGATATTACATTTTAAAGTATTTATTGGCCGATAATATCGGCAGTCCGATATTAACGGACATCCCTATTCTATATATATACACAGGTAAAAGCCAGTAAATTAGAATATTTTGAAAAACTTGATTTATTTCAGTAATTGCATTCAAAAGGTGTAACTTGTACATTATATTTATTCATTGCACACAGACTGATGCATTCAAATGTTTATTTCATTTAATTTT
Organism: Nerophis lumbriciformis; assembly: GCF_033978685.3. NCBI lineage: Eukaryota > Metazoa > Chordata > Actinopteri > Syngnathiformes > Syngnathidae > Nerophis > Nerophis lumbriciformis. Next base: position 6,854,524 of record NC_084556.2, read on the forward strand.
GATGATTTGAAGTGGCAACAAATGAAAATCCAAAATTCCGTGTGTCACAAAATTAGAATATTACTTAAGGCTAATACAAAAAAGGGATTTTTAGAAATGTTGGCCAACTGAAAAGTATGAAAATGAAAAATATGAGCATGTACAATACTCAATACTTGGTTGGAGCTCCTTTTGCCTCAATTACTGCGTTAATGCGGCGTGGCATGGAGTCGATGAGTTTCTGGCACTGCTCAGGTGTTATGAGAGCCCAGGTTGCTCTGATAGTGGCCTTCAACTCTTCTGCGTTTTTGGGTCTGGCATTCTGCATCTTCCTTTTCACAATACCCCACAGATTTTCTATGGGGCTAAGGTCAGGGGAGTTGGCGGGCCAATTTAGAACAGAAATACCATGGTCCGTAAACCAGGCACGGGTAGATGTTGCGCTGTGTGCAGGCGCCAAGTCCTGTTGGAACTTGAAATCTCCATCTCCATAGAGCAGGTCAGCAGCAGGAAGCATGAAGTGCTCTAAAACTTGCTGGTAGACGGCTGCGTTGACCCTGGATCTCAGGAAACAGAGTGGACCGACACCAGCAGATGACATGGCACCCCAAACCATCACTGATGGTGGAAACTTTACACTAGACTTCAGGCAACGTGGATCCTGTGCCTCTCCTGTCTTCCTCCAGACTCTGGGACCTCGATTTCCAAAGGAAATGCAAAATTTGCATGGTTGGGTGATGGTTTGGGGTGCCATGTCATCTGCTGGTGTCGGTCCACTCTGTTTCCTGAGATCCAGGGTCAACGCAGCCGTCTACCAGCAAGTTTTAGAGCACTTCATGCTTCCTGCTGCTGACCTGCTCTATGGAGATGGAGATTTCAAGTTCCAACAGGACTTGGCGCCTGCACACAGCGCAAAATCTACCCGTGCCTGGTTTACGGACCATGGTATTTCTGTTCTAAATTGGCCCGCCAACTCCCCTGACCTTAGCCCCATAGAAAATCTGTGGGGTATTGTGAAAAGGAAGATGCAGAATGCCAGACCCAAAAACGCAGAAGAGTTGAAGGCCACTATCAGAACAACCTGGGCTCTCATAACACCTGAGCAGTGCCAGAAACTCATCGACTCCATGCCACGCCGCATTAACGCAGTAATTGAGGCAAAAGGAGCTCCAACCAAGTATTGAGTATTGTACATGCTCATATTTTTCATTTTCATACTTTTCAGTTGGCCAACATTTCTAAAAATCCCTTTTTTGTATTAGCCTTACACAATATTCTAATTTTGTGACACACGGAATTTTGGATTTTCATTTGTTGCCACTTCAAATCATCAAAATTAAATGAAATAAACATTTGAATGCATCAGTCTGTGTGCAATGAATAAATATAATGTACAAGTTACACCTTTTGAATGCAATTACTGAAATAAATCAAGTTTTTCAAAATATTCTAATTTACTGGCTTTTACCTGTATATATATATATTCTATATATATTCTAAAGCAGTGGTTCTCAAATGGGGGTACGCTTACCCCTGGGGGTACTTGAAGGTATGCCAAGGGGTACGTGAGATTTTTTTTTAAATATTCTAAAAAATAGCAACAATTCAAAAATCCTTTATAAATATAAATAAAAACCTATCTTTTTTTCCAAATAGTTCAAGAAAGACCACCACAAAGGAGCAATATTTTGCACTGTTATACAATTTAATAAATCATAAACTGATGACATAGTGCTGTATTTTACTTCTTTAACTCTTTTTTTCAACCAAAAATGCTTTGCTCTGATTCGGGGGTACCTGAATTAAAAAAAAAATCACAGGGGGTACATCACTGAAAAAAGCTTGAGAACCACTGCTCTAAAGGAATGGGATGCTTGCTATGTCCACTTTGGAGAAGTTGTACAGTAAGTGATGTTTAATTATGAGCTTGACGCGAACACTTCTTGACCATATGCCACTTCTGCGAGATTTTGTGTACGAAAGGAGGCAGGACACACAGAAATACTGTAAATGCAAAAGATGGACTTTTTTTGTTTCTTAGTGTGTTAGCACAATTACACAAAAACTATGAAGAGCCTGCTCAGTGACCTTGTGGTTAGAGTGTCCGCCCTGAGATCGGTAGGTCGTGAGTTCAAACACCGGCTGAGTCATACCAAAGACTATAAAAATGGGACCCATTACCTCCCTGCTTGGCAATCAGCATCAAGGGGTTGGAATTGGGGGTTAAATCACGAAAATTATTCCCGAGCGCGGCCACCGCTGCTGCTGCTCACTGTTCCCCTCCCCTCCCAGGGGGTGGAACAAGGGGATGGGTCAAATGCAGAGGGTAATTTCACCACACCTAGTGTGTGTGTGACTATTAGTGGTACTTTAACTTTAAAACAAGTTCTACAAAAATGTGCAGGGTTATAGTAGGTAAGTAAAAGCCCATGAATTGGTACAAATCTATAAAGATAATTGAGTCAGGGCTTCTTATTTGTCAACCTGTTAACGTGAGAATTATTACAAATAAGTACAAACAATAATGCACTTTAGTTAATGAAAACTGTGGTATTTTTGGCCACAAAACTACTTTGTATTTAACTACATTTACACTGGACCAAATCTGATTTTTTCAAAATGTGATTTCTTCCGGCAGACTGTTTAAAATACAAGCAAAATGTGATTTTTATCAGACTCCGGTATAAAGACGCAAACCCCCCCCAATGTGGCCTCGGCCCTTGCATGCGCAGTTCGATAAAGTGAAAAGAAAGGAAGTTGACCGGATTCCGTAAATGAACAAGGAAGTCACTACTACTACTACTACTTTGCAAAATAAAAGCTGCCACGTCTTAAAAAAATGAGGTTCTTTTACGGGTAAACAAGTTCAAGTAATGTGACGTATGAATTTATATACATACCGTATTTTCTGGGCCATATGGCGCACCGGATTATAAGGCGCATTAAAAAAGTCTTTTTTTTTTTTTTAAATCAATTTTAAACATTTCCTTGTGGTGTACATAACATGTAATGGTGGTTCTTCGGTCAAAATGCTGCATCTCTAATAACTAAAGTTATTTGGGTGAATTATGTAAACCCACTACACCGGTATGTTTTAGCGCTTTCATGGCGAGATATATAAGTTCGAACTTTACACTACTTTATATTACAAATGGCAACAGCGAGGGGTGAACGCCCCATTAAAAGAAGATAGTGAAAAAGAGGAAGCTTATTGACTTCGGTATCAGCACGGACTACAGTGTGCACATTTTCAGGACTTATGCAGATCTCAAATACACATCAGCAGGTACCAGAAGGTAAGAAAAGTTGGTTTTGCATAATATTGTGAAACAAAACGCCAAAGAATATGTCTGCTAGTGGGTGCCATTTAGCGGTCCTTATTCACACACCATAATAATACTTGTATCTCTGACTACGGTAGCCGTAATGGGCCGACAATCCATCAAGGGGTGTGGCTTCAAAGTTGTACTAAAGCCTTTTGACAGATTTTTGAGTGCCGTGTGTAATGTTCTTTATTTTTAATGGAACATTTAAAAGGTGTTGTTTACTGCCGTCATATTGCAGCCAGTGTGACTGCCATCTACTAGTCACACTTTTCATTACACCATGTACCAAATAAAATTGCTTCGGTAAGCACAACCAGAATTACTCCTTACATTAGGTGCATTGGTTATAAGGTGCACTGTCGATTTTTGAGGAAATGAAAAGATTTGAAGTGCATCTTATAGTCCGAAAAATAAGGTAATGTAAAATATTTGGGAGGGTTCTAGTCATTTTATGGCTGTTAAATAGTGTGGCTCTACGGACTCAGACTACTTCCTGATGTGGCTCAGATCTGATGCAAAAATATCAGATTTGAAGCACTTTGGAGTGTGTGCACTGGCAAAAAAAATCAGATTTGGTGTCCTTAGTGTGAAGGACAGAGGAGTACAAACTTCTTCCTCTGCCATTCTGAAACATATTTCAATGTGTTTGCTTAATTTCTGAGGGAAAATGTGTAAGTTATGTATCCATGAAGTTCTGGTACAGTATTAAGAATTTATACAGTGTCTGCCGAGTGCCATTTGAGTTTGACTTGCATGACTCCCAGGCATGACTGGAATTTGGGACTGCGTCCAATGCAACCTGCTTTAGGAAAAAATAAGTGTAGGCTGGTACTACTTTTCGCCCCACCAGTGACAGTGTGACATGTTTTTCCTTCTAAGAGCATCAAAACAGTCAACAAGCGGATCAAAACCCTGAGGAAAAAAAAACCCTCCATGGGATTACATCTGTTGTGAGTACCCAACAACAGTTTAAGGCTTTAAATGATCTTACTATGGAGACCAATGGGAGATTACTCCCTGCCAAGATTAAGATGTTTTTGTCTACCAAGGGGAACATTCTTTAATTGGTAGTGTTGGTACTATCAACAACAATACTATACTTTCGATTAGTCCAGGGGTCGGCAACCCGCGGCTCCGGAGCCGCATGCGGCTCTTTGATCACTCTGATGCGGCTCAGCAGCTTACTTGCTGAACCCCCCAATTTTCCCGTGAGACTTCCGGATTTCAGTGCCTCTCAGAAAACTCCCGGGATTAATATTCACCGATTTTCACCCTTATGGCTATAATAAGGGCGTGCCATGATGGTACAACATTTGGAGCCCTCTACAATCTGTATTAACAGTGTGCCAGCCCAACACTTGTTATACAATACACATCTTCTGCTTGCACACGTAGGTGACAGCAAAGCATACTTGGTCAACAACCACACAGGTTACACTGACGGTGGTCATATAAAACAACTTTAACACTCTTACTAATAATGCGCCACACTTTGAACCAAAACCAAACAAGAATGACAAACACATTTGCACCGTAACACAACATAAACACAACAGGACAAATACCCAGAATCCCATGCAGCCCTGACTCTTCCGGGCTCCATTATACACCCCTGGGATTCTGGGTATTTGTTTTGTTGTGTTTATGTTGTGTTACGGTGCAGATGTTCTCCCGAAATGTGTTTGTCATTCTTGTTTGCTGTGGGTTCACAGTGTGGCGCATTATTAGTAAGAGTGTTAAAAGTTTTTTATACCGCCACCGTCAGTGTAGCCTGTGTGGTTGTTATGGGTTGTACTTGTATAGCGCTTTTCTACCTTCAAGGTACTCAAAGCGCTTTGACACTACTTCCACATTTACCCATTCACACACACATTCACACACTGATGGAGGGAGCTGCCATGCAAGGCGCTAACCAGCACCCATCAGGAGCAAGGGTGAAGTGTCTTGCTCAGGACACAACGGACATGACGAGGTTGGTACTAGGTGGGGATTGAACCAGGGACCCTCGGGTCGCGCACGGCCATTCTTCCACTGCGCCACGCCGTCCCTGTTGACCAAGTATGCCTTGCTGTCATCTACGTGAGCAAGCGGAAACACCATACAACGTGTGGCTGATCAGGCACGCGGGATGTAGTGGGTGCTATATGCTGTACCATCACGGCACACATGACGCTGACAAGCGCCATACATGTAAAACCTGCGTGCCGCACCAGCTTTCAAATTCCATATAAAGGTATGGGCAGCGTGTTTGAGACCTCTGGTTTATACATAGCACAAAGCAAAAAGAAAACTTTGTATGCAACAGGACAAATACCCAGAATCCCATGCAGCCCTAACTCTTCCCGGAAGAGTTAGGGCTGCATGGGATTCCGGGTATTTGTCCTGTTGTGTTTATGTTGTGTTACGGTGCAGATGTGCTCCCGAAATGTGTTTGTCATTCTTGTTTGGTGTGGGTTCACAGTGTGGCGCATTATTAGTAAGAGTGTTAAAGTTTTTGTTTTTTTTATACCGCCACCGTCAGTGTGACCTGTGTGGTTGTTGACCAAGTATGCCTTGCTGTCACCTACGTGAGCAAGCGGAAGCTCCATACAACGTGTGGCTGATCAGCACGCTGACTTTAGTGGGTAATATATGCTGTACCATCACGGCACGCATGACGCTGACAAGCGCCATTCATTTAAAACCTGCGTGCCGCACCAGCTTTCAAGTTCTACATAGAGGTGTGGGCAGCGTGTCTGAGACCCCTGGTTTATACATAGTACAAAGCAAAAAAAATAAATTGTATGCAGTGTTATTTCATTTAAAATTTCAAAAAAATTTTGCGGCTCCCGTTGTTTTCTATAATTTGTGAAACTGGTCAAAATGGCTCTTTGACTGGTAAAGGTTGCCGACCCCTGGATTAGTCAATGTACCGCATTGAACGGTTTTGTCCTCACATCTCTACAGACAATACCTCATAAAGACAATGTGAAAAGGTGTTTGTTTTGCACTGTAGATTTACAATCATTACTGCTTACATTGGACGATAACTACATACAGTCGAGCATGGTGATAAACGAGTTTGATTGATTGATTGAGACTTTTATTAGTCACAGTACATATTCTGTACAATTATCCACTAAATGGTAACACCCGAATAAGTTTTTCAACTTGTTTAAGTCGAGGTCCACGTTAATCAATCAATCAATCAATCAATGTTTATTTATGTAGCCCTAAATCACAAGTGTCTCAAAGGGCTGCACAAGCCACAACGACATCCTCGGTACAGAGCCCAAATAAGGGCAAGGAAAAACTCACCCCAGTGGGACGTCAATGTGAATGACTATGAGAAACCTTGGAGAGGACCGCATATGTGGGTAACCCCCCCCTCTAGGGAGACCGAATGCAATGGATGTCGAGTGGGTCTGACATAATATTGTGAGAGTCCAGTCCATAGTTCATGGTATAAATATATACTATCATCACACAAGTTAATCATCATCAGAGTATATACCGTATTTTTCGGACTATAAGTCGCAGTTCTTTTCATAGTTTGGCCGGGGGTGCGACTTATACTCAGGAGCGACTTATGTGTGAAATTATTAACACATTACCATAAAATTTCAAATAATATTATTCAGCTCATTCACGTAAGAGACTAGACGAATAAGATTTCATGGGATTTAGCGATTAGGAGTGACAGATTGTTTGGTAAACGTATAGCATGTTCTATATGTTATAGTTATTTGAATGACTCTTACCATAATATGTTACGTTAACATACCAGGCACCTTCTCAGTTGGTTATTTATGCCTCATATAACGTACACTTATTCAGCCTGTTGTTCACTATTCTTTATTTATTTTAAAAGGCCTTTCAAATGTCTATTCTTGGTGTTGGCTTTTATCAAATACATTTCCCCCAAAAATGCGACTTATACTCCAGTGCGACTTATATATGTTTTTTTCCTTCTTTATTATGCATTTTCGGTAGGTGCGACTTATACTCCGGAGCGACTTATACTCCGAAAAAATACGTTCCATTGAATTATTTACATTATTTACAATCCGGGGGGTGGGATGTGGGGGGTTAGGTTTGGTTGATATCAGCACTTCAGTCATCAACAATAATATCATCTGAGAAATGGACATTGAAACAGCGTAGGTCTGACTTGGTAGGATATATGTACAGCGAGCAGTGAACATAGTGAGCTCAGAAAGCATAAGAACAAGTATATACATTTGATTATTTACATTTGATTAATTACTGCCAAGCACTGGGAGAGATGCGGTTCATTGAGAGGAAACATTAATTCCAACATGTACGTTGACATTTTGACGCAGAAACATGATAACGAAATCTCAACACACCTCCGAGATGATCACGTGCCTTGCTGAGGCGTACTTACATGTGTTGTCATATACTTGGACAATAATGGCGGCGTGTTGAGAGTACATTTATACTGCTTTACAAACTACACACTGATTACTTTTAAGTACATCCGCAGTATTATCGTTTTCTAGTCGGGCTCCAGTACTCTGGAATGCCCTCCCGGTAACAGTTAGAGATGCTACCTCAGTAGAAGCATTTATATCCCATCTTAAAACTCATTTGTATACGCTAGCCTTCAAATAGACCCCACTTTTAGACCAGTTGATCTGCCGTCTCTTTTCTGCTCTGCCCCCCTCTCCTGCGTGGAGAGGTTATCAGGTGACCACAGATGATGCGCTAGCTGTTCAAAGTCGGGACCCGGGGTGGACCACTCATCTGTGCATCAGTTGGGGACATCTCTGCGCTGCTGACTTGTCTCCACTCATGATGATCTTCTGCTGGCCCCACTATGGACTTGACTCTCACACTTTTAAAGGGGAACATTATCACCAGACCTAATGGTATCACTGAGCTGTTCCAGTCCGGTTTTAAAGCCCTCCACAGCACAGAGTCAGCGCTTCTAAAAGTTTTTAACGATATCCTCCTGTCCACTGATTCTGGTAAATATGTTGTCCTGGTGCTTTTAGATCTGTCTGCTGCGTTCGACACCGTCGACCACGCCACCTTAATCACTCGTCTTGAGAACTGTGTGGGCATTAAGGGCGCCGCCCTCAACTGGTTCCGGTCGTACCTAACCGACAGGAGTTTTTGTGTAAAAGTAGACAGTTTTATGTCGTCCACAGCTCCTTTACCACATGGGGTCCCCCAGGGCTCAATCCTTGCCCCAATTTTATTTGCGCTTTACCTTCTCCCCCTTGGTTCTATTTTTAGGAAGTACAGTATTGCATTTCATTTTTATGCCGATGATTGCCAGATTTATTTTCCCATGGCACAAAATAACACGGTTCAACGTCTTATTGACTGCCTGCACGACATCAAAGTCTGGCTTTCAGCTAACTTCCTGAGCCTAAATGAAGATAAAACAGAAGTTATGTTGTTCGGTCCAAGTCGCTCTCCCTCCCCCAACGTTGACCTCGGCACTCTGACCCCGTATCTCAGCGACTCTGTCACAAACCTGGGGGTAAAGTTTGACTCAGATTTTAAATTCGAAAAGCAAATCAGCAGCGTCGTTCAAAAAAGCTTTTATCAATTACGCCAAATAGCGAAAGTGAAACCGCTTCTCTCAAGACATGATCTTGAAAAATTAATCCACGATTTTATCTCGACTCGTCTTGATTATTGTAATTCCCTGTATGTTGGCATTAGCCAGGCCTCCCTCGCCCGCCTGCAGCTCGTGCAGAACTCTGCTGCTCGTCTGCTAACACAGACCCGCAGACGTGAGCACATCACCCCTATTTTAGCGTCCCTTCACTGGCTCCCTGTGCGTTACCGAATACATTTTAAACTCCTTTTATTTGTTTTTAAATGTCTAAACAACTTCGCGCCAACCTATCTCTCCGACCTCCTTCAGCCTTACTGCCCCACCCGATCCTTAAGATCAGCCGATCAGCTGCTGTTGACGGTCCCTGACACAAGGCTGAAGCTTAGAGGTGACAGAGCTTTCGCCGTTGCTGCTCCCAAGCTCTGGAACGACCTACCCCTGAGTGTTAGACAAGCCTCCTCTCTTCCTGTTTTTAAATCTCTCTTAAAAACATACTTTTATTCCATGGCTTTTAACACTGAGTGATATCCATCCTGCAATGGCGCCCCATAATACACCTGCTGTGATCCTGTTTTTATGTTTTTATGTTTTTATTAATTCTATTTTAATTATTTATTTTTTATCGTGTTCTGTTTGTGTTGTGTTGTGTTTGCTCGGTACTCGTTTTATCTTTTAACCTGCTCATTGTACAGCACTTTGGCTACCCCTGTGGTAAATTTTAAATGTGCTCTATAAATAAAGTTGATTTGATTTGATTTGATTTGATGTAAGCGTCAATATATACCTTGATGTTGCAGAAAAAAAGACCATATATTTTTTTAGCCGATTTCCGAACTCTAAATGGGTGAATTTTGGCGAATTAAACGCCTTCCTATTATTCGCTCTCGGAGCGATGACGTTGTGACGTCACATCGGGAAGCAATCCGCCATTTTCTCAAACACATTACAAAAACCGAGTCAAATCAGCTCTGTTATTTTCCGTTTTTTCGACTGTTTTCCGTACCTTGGAGACATCATGCCTCGTCGGTGTGTTGTCGGAGGGTGTAACAACACGAACAGGGACGGATTCAAGTTGCACCAGTGGCCCAATGACGCGAAAGTGGCAAGAAATTGGACGTTAGTTCCGCACACTTTACCGACGAAAGCTATGCTACAACAGAGATGGCAAGAATGTGTGGATATCCTGCGACACTCAAAGCAGATGCATTTCCAACTGGACTGGACAGATCAGCTTTCAGGAAAAGAGAGCGGATGAGGGTATGTCTACAGAATATATTAATTGATGAAAACTGGGCTGTCTGCACTCTCAAAGTGCATGTTGTTGCCAAATGTATTTCATATGCTGTAAACCTAGTTCATAGTTCTTAGTTTCCTTTAATGCCAAACAAACACATACCAATCGTTGGTTAGAAGGCGATCGCCGAATTCGTCCTCGCTTTCTCCCGTGTCGCTGGCTGTCGTGTCGTTTTCATCGGTTTCGCTTGCATACGGTTCAAACCGATATGGCTCAATAGTAAGGCTGAAACGACGCGTCGACGTAGTCGACGTCATCGGTTACGTAAATATGTCGACGTCGTTTTTATGCTTCGACGCGTCGCATATTTACGTCACACTGCCGTCATGGCGGAGCGCAAAGCAGATGATGCGAGCGAGGGAAAAAAAGCACGCCAAAAGTCGTCAAAAGTGTGGGAGTATTTCAATAAACAAATGTATATAATTCGGCATTATTTCGGCCAGTCGGCTTATAAAATCAGAGCCGATCAGTTTACGTTCGCGCGCAGGTATAACGCGGCGCGCTCCTGTCTCATCTGCTGGTGCGCGAGCCCGGTAATTAGACCGCTGTGTCAAATCAAGGAGTACAAAAGACGCCAGCGCAGAATGGAAAAAGGTTTAGTTCATTACAGATAACCCAGAGTTGTGCCAAAAGTATGTAAGATTTAATATTTCTCTTCGTGGGTGTGGCGCACCTGTTGCGCTGGTGAGATGGGAGGGGGGGTTGTGTGCATGTAGCGTGCTTAGTCTGGAGGCTAAATACACACAGTGTGTTATGTAACTGTTGTTTAGTGTTGATATTCTTTGCTTAGTTTGATAAATGTTGGAGCAGTTTGCTTCATCAGGAGGGTGAAGTCGCTCAATTTAAAGTGTTGGATTTAACTGTGTTGGTGAGGGCGTAGAAAAAGGGGCATTTTTCTACCAGTAGACAGCGTTTAAGATTGAGTGTTTCACTGCTAAATTAATAATATATTTATATTGAATATGGATTTTAAATATGTATCTAAATAGGTGGTTAATTGGTTAGGTATTTATGTATTTGCATATTGGGTTTTCTGTTGCATTTATCTATTGTGTTTCTGGTGTTAAATGTATTTTATATGTATCTTGGTGCATTTATGTTGAGACAATTTATTTAAAATCTGTTTTAACTTAAAGGGAAAAGATGTGTCCATTTTCTTGCACTTGTTTAATGGTTAAGAGTTTGATAGCTAATTAATAGTTGTAAAATATGGGATTGATAATTGATTGATTTTTTACAGCATGTTAATCTTGTGGTGTTTTGTCCTTAAAGGTTTTTCACCTACTAAAGAAGCTAAAGGCTACTAAAGGCTACTAAAGGCTACTAAAGACAGCTAATGACAGCTAAAGAAACTAAAGTCTATTAACACTGCTAAAGACTGCTAAAAAGACTAAAGAAGAAAAAAGAAGCTGTTTCTTGGTTGGAAAAACTGTTGCAAACTAAAGGAAAATAAAAGGAAAAAGTAACTACGGTCTGGTCTTTTGAGTGAAATCCAGAAGCCACATTCAGCATTGGTACATCCCTTCAAGTGTGGGATAAGCACAGCGAAAAAAGCAAAACACTTGACAGTTGTTGTATGCACACTGTGTCGAGCGGAAATGGCCTATCATAGCAGCACAACGGCTATGAAGGAACATTTGAAAAGAAAACACCCGACAGCGTTCTTGCCATCACCATCAACTAGTCAATCGTCCGCGTGAGTATACATTGTCATCATTACACAAAATCATGAATGTGTCATTTGTATCTGCGTTGTAAATTCATAAACTAAAACACTGTTTCGCTCTGAGAGGCGCGTTTGGCATGCCTGTTCAGTGTTTACAAAGACGCGCTCCTCTTTAACGCTAACGTTAATTAGTTGTGCAAATACCTTTTACAACATTAACAGTTACATATACTATGTACAAACCAACAATTAACTTTCACTTTAATCATACTATCATTGTTGTGTTATTAAGCAAAATAAGCAATACTTTTACTTTTGTTGAAATGTTTACACTGTTACAGAATATTTCGTTTTGCACTTTTTTGTATTGGATGTTTATCTTTATTTTTGCACATTTTAAAGCAAAATAAGCAATACTTTTACTTTAGAAATGCTTATACTATTGCAGAATATTAAGATTTGCACTGGATGTTTACTTTTATATTTGCACATTAAAAAGCAAATAAGCTACTTTTAATTTTGTTAAATGTTAAAAGTTTTAAATGTTTACATTGTTACAGAATATTTTGTCATGTTGTTGTCAATGTTGACTGAGTGGCCATACTTTTTTTTTTGTATATAAAAGTCATGCCTTTTGAAAAAACTGGCCAACATTTATTTTTTCATCTTCATTTTAAATAAAAAAAATAATCGGTAAAAGGAAAAATAATCTATAGATTAATCGAAAAAATAATCTCTAGATTAACCGATTAATCGAAAAAATAATCTATAGATTAATCGATAGAAAAATAATCGTTAGCTGCAGCCTTACTCAATAGCTTCAGTTTCTTCTTCAATTTCGTTTTCGCTACCTGCCTCCACACTACAACCATCCGTTTCAATACATGCTTAATCTGTTGAATCGCTTAAACCGCTGAAATCCGAGTCTGAATCCGAGCTAATGTCGCTATTCCTTGCTGTTCTATTTGCCATGTTTGTTTGTATTGGCATCACTGTGTGACGTCACAGGAAAATGGACGGGTGTATATAACGATGGTTAAAATCAGGCACTTTGAAGCTTTTTTTCGGGATATTGCGTGATGGGTAAAATTTTGAAAAAAAACTTCGAAAAATAAAATAAGCCACTGAGAACTGATTTTTAATGGTTTTAACTCTTCTGAAATTGTGATAATGTTCCCCTTTAACTAGATCCACTTGACGTCCATTGCACCGGTCGTCCGGGTGTCGGGGGCGGGGGGGTGCGGTGGGTCCCCCACATCTGCGGTCCCCTTCAAGGTTTCTCATTGTATCCCATTCGGTTGAGTTTTTTCTTGCCCTGATGTGGGATCTGAGCCGAGGAAGTCGTCGTGGCTTGTGCAGCCCTTTGAGACACTTGTGATTAAGGGCTATATAAATACACTTTCATTGATTGATTGATATTATTCTGCCTTGAGAAGATATAATTAGATGCTTGCTAAATTATCCCACAAGGAAATTGTGTTATTGTGATTGTCAAAAAATGTCTATTTGAACTTGTATTAACAAATGGGAAATGGGATTCGATTTTTGTACAGTAAGCGATGACTACAATCACCAAAGTGTTTGATTAGCAAAAAGCTGTAAGACGGCGATTCCAAAATAAGTAGAACTGAGTGATTTGAAGAAAGTTCCTTGGTGGTCCTGACTTGAACAGTTTATTTCCCTGCTCTAACACCTGAGCAGTTCTTTTAAGTGAGGGCAGTGTGGAAGGGATTTTTAATTAATGGTCCATCACTGAGTGTCTGAGCTTCACTGGCTTGGCCACCATTCACTGTGTATTGACTTTTTTTTTTGTTTTCTGTTCAATGTGCGTTTAAAAAAAAATCACCCATGGTAACCTCTCTTTATTCCCTCTGCTTCAAAACACTCTTGTACAATTCAGCCTCAGTCAGTCTGGATAATAAATTGTGTTTTGGAAAAAAGAAACACAGAGACAGGTTCAAAAACCTTCAGTAGTCCTTGCTGATTTGTTTCAGCAATTTGCTCATATAATGACCTGGGGGGGTAGCTTACTCAGCTACAGAGAGTACCAGACATCTACTGTTATGTTATACCATGTTTTGTTTTGTCTTGTTATGTTATGCTTGGATATGCTGCTATGCTATGCTACGCTATATTGTGCTATGCTATGTTATGCTTGGACAGTTGCTATCCTATGCTTTGATATGTTGCTATGCTATACTATGTATGTTGTTATATAACACTATGGGCTAAAATGGGCTATACTTGTATAGCGCTTTTCTACCTTCAAGGTACTCAAAGCGCTTTGACACTATTTCCACATTCACCCATTCACAAACGCACACACACATTCACACACTGATGGCGGGAGCTGCCATGCAAGGCCCTAACCACTATGTTATGTCAGGCTATGTTGTTATGCTATAGCAGAGCTGGGCAAATATTTTGATTCGGGGGCCACATTGAGAGAAAAAAAATGTGTCTGGGGGGCCAAGGTGTATGTGTGTATAAATTATATATACGCATTTAGCTGTAAAAATCTGCTGTGTTTGGGTCCCTTTTTTTCCAGGAACACTAATACCAAAAGTCACAATGTCCGATAGACTTCTAAAAATGTTTATGACGGACCACCTCAAAAAAACGGAATGGAATTTTACAGTTTTTTACTGAATGGGACACCCAAAATGTTCATGAAAATAAAAAAAGGTGGATTTACAATATTAACTATGTTGCCCTCGGGTAAACTGGGTATAACACATGGCACACTGACAAAGCTTAACCTATTGTTACTATAACAATCTACAAGGTTAATGTAGGTTGCTTCTCTTTCTCCCCCTCTATTTTTCTGCATTCTTTCGTATCTCAAGTTATCATTACGTATATGTATTGTTGCATTTGAACAACTGTATTGTTGATAATAAAGGTAAAGTATTGGTAGTGTTCTTTATCTATAGCGCTATTTCTATTGGTATTTGTATTGATCCATTTGTAGTGTAATAATGCTCATTGTCAGTTCTGTATTATTTTTTATTTTTTGCTAACTGCTTATTTGCTATTACTTTTACCATCATATTTGTACATGTCGTATTTGCTGATGTTGCTCTATTGTTGTTGTTGTTTGCTGTTGTTGTTTTTGTCTCTCTGTCTAATCCCCCTCTTGTCCCCACAATTTCCCCCTCTGTCTTCTTTTTTTTTCTCTTTCTATCCCCTCCTGCTCCGGCCCGGCTGCACTAAATGATAATATGAATACATTTAATAAAGTCAAATACAAATAAGGCAACAAGAGAAGTATCTTACACTTCTCTTTTGTAAAGTAAATCTGAACGGCCGACATGAGCATCTACATCAACTATATGATTTGCCTGAGAAGCTGGACAGGACAAAAAAAAAAAAAAATACAATATTAACTATGAACAATAAAACACTGAATATTAACAACATATGAACGTCGCTGCTCTTTTACTCCTCAGACCAGCTCCTCGATGGTTGTGTATCTTTTACAATCAAGCAAAACGCAACAAAATGTAAAAAACAGCAAAATATGAATGCAAAGTGTAATAAACAACTACAATATGATACATTATAACTTTTATGCAGAATTTGTTTGTAAAAATCTGCTCCCGCATCTGTTTCTGACACATGAGTTTCGGGCTTGCTGCTCTGAAAACAAACCCCGCCCACTCTGCTTTGTTCCTTGTCTGAGCTGCTGTGACGTAGATTACCGTAATAACTCTTATAACACCTAAAAGCGCAGATTTCGACCATTGGAATACTTTCTCTAGTTCAAGACTTACGGTCATTTGAAAACAGCAGTGCACATCATAATGGCGGCGACAGTTTTGATGTTCAAAGTCTAAAAAAATTATGTAGAACGTCCGGCGGGCGGGATTGAAAATCTTCACGGGCCGCATGTGGCCCGCATGCCGTATTTTGCCCAGGTCTGTGCTGTAGTATGTTGTTGTGTTATATGTTATGTCAAGGCTATGTTGT
This sequence comes from Nerophis lumbriciformis, assembly GCF_033978685.3. Taxonomy (NCBI): domain Eukaryota; kingdom Metazoa; phylum Chordata; class Actinopteri; order Syngnathiformes; family Syngnathidae; genus Nerophis; species Nerophis lumbriciformis. Next base: position 6,870,330 of record NC_084556.2, read on the forward strand.
TATGGTAAACGTTAAGATGTTATACGACATTAAGTGACATTTTATACTGTGATACTCTGACTTCATTTACCAGTCAAACAGGTTTTGTTACCATTGTTATGCAAATACTGGTACAAAATGAAATATGTACTATTTTACTACACAATCTAAAACTAAATATTTCAAAATAATGTGCATTCCATCCATCCATCCATTTTCTACCTAATCTTTATGATCATAGTATTTGACAAGGTTGTAAACTGTAAGTAGGTTAGCTATAATTATTAAATAGGATTAAAATGAAGAGTCCATCCATCCATCAATCCATTTTCTACCGCTTGTCCCTTTTGGGGTCGCGGGGGTTGCTGCAGCCTATCTCAGCTGCATTCGGGCGGAAGGCGGGGTACACCCTGGACAAGTAGCCACCTCATCGCAGGGCCAACACAGATAGACAGACAACATTCACACTCACATTCACACACTAGGGCCGATTTAGTGTTGCCAATCAACCTATCCCCAGGTGCATGTCTTTGGAGGTGGGAGGAAGCCGGAGTACCCGAAGGGAACCCACACAGTCACGGGGAGAACATGCAAACTCCACACAGAAAGATCCCGAGCCCGGGATTGAACTCAGGACTACTCAGGACCTTCGTATTGTAAGGGACATGCACTAACCCCTGGTCCACCGTGCTGCCCATAATGTGCATTAATGTATACAAATATCAACTAAGCATGATCTAATCAACAGCCGCCGATATTTGCCAAATAAATAAATAAAAAAATAAATAAAAATAAGCGCATAACAATTTCTGTGCCACACGCCCACACCATCAAAATGCAGAGGCAAACATTTCCACATCAACACCGTATGAAAAAAATGTGTGATTTTTTTAAGTTGTGATTTCCTTCTCTGCATGAAAGTTTAAAAGTAGCATATATTAATGCAGTATGAAGAAGAATGTTTTAATGTAGACACATAGAATCATCATACTGCTGTGATTATATGCATCAAGTGTTCATTCAAGGCTAAGGCAAAATATCCACATATATATGTTGTATGGTGACATGGACTAAACATATCCACATATATATGGTGTATCGTGACATGGCCTTAAAATATCGCAATATTAAAAAAAGGCCATATCGCCCAGCCCTAGTTCAATGATGCCATTTCTGTTTGTCATGTATCATTTTGTCTATTTTGTGTTTATCCTTGAATAAACAGGTCAGTTTCTTGTTACCAACCATTGTGTATTATTCAAACTCCCCCAATTCAGCTGGCTAGTTGTTATCAAGAGTACTAAAACCCTTTTCAACATGATTCTGACAACTAAGTAGGCTAAATAACTTCAAACTTTAATACATGCTCGGATAGGCCAGTATCGGTATCGGTCAGTATCGGTATCGGATCGGAAGTGCAAAAACAAAATCGGTATCGGATCGGAAGTGCAAAAACCTGGATCGGGACATCCCTAACTTATATGCATGGCTATCATTCAACACTGAAAAATGTTACAAAATGTGTTTTTGTATTGTATTCAATATTTTTGTGTAGTGCATTCAATTAATAAAATCACATTTTTAAATGATATTTACCTGTTTGATTTTCAACTCTAAAATAATCCTATTTTCCAACAAATCTATATTTGTTGTTTATATTATGTGACAGAAAATAATGGTACATTGTAAAACATATCCAGTAAATAGTAACAGTTAAAATATGCGGTCTATAATTATCAATGCAATCAAATCATACTCAGTATATTATTACACCAAATGTGTGTGTTGTGGTAAAGATGTCAACAGTGAACTATGGTGGTATCAAACATTATAGCAACCCCGGTGATTAAACGGAGCACTGGGTCTATTAGAGAGGAGGCCATTATTGGAGGAAATAGCATATATATCTTTTTACTTAATAGCTCCTTAATTGCGGACATGTGTGAAACACAGAGCGCTGGTAAATTGTGATTGAAAGCCATCAAAGTGCGACATAACCATAAAGTTTGCAGCACTTCAACTTTACTATAAGCGGCCCACAGATGTGCCATCAATGGCCGCCATCCTGGTTGGCCCGCCGCTGAGAGGTCGATGCTATGGGCTCGTATAGAAAATGAAGGATTTCCTGCCACGCTGCGGTTGGTCCCTGCGTGAACATTACAGCCTCAAGTAGTAGACGTGTTTTTTTTTCTTTTAGTAAGGAAGTCTTCATTTAGTGTTTCTCTAGTGTGTGTACACAGAGGGGACGCTGTGCAGAACAAGCTTGATGCCGGTGCTTTCCATTTGTCAGGAAAGATGGCAAAGAAATAGACTTCAAAGACTAGACTTTACAAATGTTTCAGTTGGAAGAAAAAAAAGAATGAAGACTATTTCTGCACATTTCTGTGTCCCATTGCACTGTAATCTATTTGTTAGAGGTGGGAAAAATGATCCATTCTCTGATGCATCACATATATACAGTGGGGCAAAAAAGTATTTAGTCAGCCACGATTGTGCAAGTTCTCCCACGTAAAATGATGTCAGAGGTCTGTAATTTTCATCATATGTACACTTCAACTGTGAGAGACAGAATGTGAAAAAAAAATCCAGGAATTCACATTGTAGGAATTTTAAAGAATTTATTTGTAAATTATGGTGGAAAATAAGTATTTGGTCACTTCAAACAAGGAAGATCTCTGGCTTTCACAGACCTGTAACTTCTTCTTTAAGAAGCTCTTCTGTCCTCCACTCGTTACCTGTATTAATGGCACCTGTTTGAACTCGTTATCTGTATAAAAGACACCTGTCCACAGCCTCAAACAGTCAGACTCCAAACTCCACTATGGCCAAGACCAAAGAGCTGTCGAAGGACACCAGGAAAAGAATTGTAGACCTGCACCAGACTGTGAAGAGTGAATCTACAATAGGCAAGCAGCTTGGTGTGAAAAAATCAACTGTGGGAGCAATTGTCAGAAAATGGAAGACATACAAGACCACTGATAATCTCCCTCGATCTGGGGCTCCACGCAAGATCTCATCCCGTGGGGTCAAAATGATCATGAGAACGGTGAGTAAAAATCCCAGAACCACACGGGGGGACCTGGTGAATGACCTGCAGAGAGCTGGGACCAAAGTAACAAAGGTTACCATCAGTAACACACTATGCCGACAGGGAATCAAATCCTGCAGTGCCAGACGTGTCCCCCTGCTTAAGCCAGTGCATGTCCAGGCCCGTCTGAAGTTTGCCAGAGAGCCCATGGATGATACAGCAGAGGATTGGGAGAATGTCATGTGGTCAGCTGAAACCAAAATAGAACTTTTTGGTATAAACTCAACTTGTCGTGTTTGGAGGAAGAAGAATACTGAGTTGCATCCCAAGAACACCATACCTACTGTGAAGCATGGGGGTGGAAACATCATGCTTTGGGGCTGTTTTTCTGCTAAGGGGACAGGCCGACTGATCCGTGTTAAGGAAAGGATGAATGGGGCCATGTATCGTGAGATTTTGAGCCAAAACCTCCTTCCATCAGTGAGAGCTTTGAAGATGAAACGTGGCTGGGTCTTCCAGCATGACAATGATCCCAAACACACCGCCCGGGCAACGAAGGAGTGGCTCCGTAAGAAGCATTTGAAAGTCCTGGAGTGGCCTAGCCAGTCTCCAGACCTCAACCCCATAGAAAATCTGTGGAGGGAGTTGAAAATCTGTGTTGCTCGGCGACAGCCCCAAAACATCACTGCTCTCGAGAAGATCTACATGGAGGAATGGGCCAAAATACCAGCTACTGTGTGTGCAAACCTGGTAAAGACCTATAGTAATCGTTTGACCTCTGTTATTGCCAACAAAGGTTATATTACAAAGTATTGAGTTGAATTTTTGTTCTTGACCAAATACTTATTTTCCACCATAATTTACAAATAAATTCTTTTAAAATCCTACAATGTGAATTCCTGGATTTTTTTTTCACATTTTGTCTCTCACAGTTGAAGTGTACCTATGATGAAAATTACAGACCTCTGTCATCATTTTAAGTGGGAGAACTTGCACAATTGGTGGCTGACTAAATACTTTTTTGCCCCACTGTATGTGTATATACATACAGTTGTGGTCAAAAGTTTACACACACTTGTAAAGAACATAATGTCATGGCTGTCTTGAGTTTCCAATAATTTCTGCAACTCTTATTTTTTTGTGATAGAGTGATTGGAGCACATACTTACTTGTTGGTCACAAAAAGCATTCATGAAGTTTGGTTCTTTTATGAATGTATTGTGGATCTACTGAAACAGAACTTTCCTCTAGAAGGTCTTATCTTTGTCTTGTCAGATAAAAAAAAATTGAGCTGTTTGGCCACAATACGCAGCAATATGTTTGGAGGAGAAAAGGTGAGGCCTTCAACCCCTGGAACATCATCCCTACCGTCAAGCACGGTGGTGGTTTTGCTGCCAATGGAACTGGTGCTTTACAGAGAGTAAATGGGACAATGAAAAAGGAGGATTACCTCCAAATTCTTCAGGACAACCTAAAATCATCAGCCCGGAGGTTGGGTCTTGGGCGCAGTTGGGTGTTCCAACAGGACAATGACCCCAAGCAAACTTCAAAAGTGAGAAAGGAATGGCTAAATCAGGCTAGAATTAAGGTTTTAGAATGGCCTTCCCAAAGTCTTGACTTAAACGTGTGGACAATGCTCAAGAAACAAGTCCATGTCAGAAAACCAAAAACATTTAGCTGAACAGCACCAATTTTGTCTAGAGGAGTGGTCAAAAATTCAAGCAGAAGCTTGTGGATGGCTATCAAAAGCGCCTTATTGCAGTGAAACTTGCCAAGGGACTTGTAGCCAAATATTAACATTGCTGTATGTATACTTTTCACCCAGCAGATTTGGTCACATTTTCAGTGGACCCATAATAAATTCATAAAAGAACCAAACTTCATTAGGGCTGCAGCTAACGATTATTTTTCTATCGATTAATCTATAGATTTTTTTTTTTTTTTTTCGATTAATCGGTTAATCTATAGATTTTTTTTTCCGATTAATCTATAGATTATTTTTCCTTTTACCGATTATTTTTTTTATTTAAAATGAAGAGGAAAAAATAAATGTAGGCCAGTTTTTTCAAAAGGCATGGCTTTTATTTACAAAAAAAAAAGTATGGCCACTCAGTCAACATTGACAACAACATGACAAAATATTCTGTAACAATGTAAACATTTAAAACTTTTAACATTTAACAAAATTAAAAGTAGCTTATTTGCTTTTTAATGTGCAAATATAAAAGTAAACATCCAGTACAAATCTTAATATTCTGCAATAGTATAAGCATTTCAAAAGTAAAAGTATTGCTTATTTTGCTTTAAAATGTGCAAAAATAAAGATAAACATCCAATAGAAAAAAGTGCAAAACGGAAATATTCTGTAACAAGTGTAAACATTTCAACAAAAGTAAAAGTATTGCTTATTTGCTAAAATGTGCAAAAATAAAGCTAAACATCCAATACAAAAAACTGTACAGTGTAAACATTTCAACAAAAGTAAAAGTATTGCTTATTTTGCTTAATAACAACAATGATAGTATGATTAAAGTGAAAGTTAATTGTTGGTTTGTACATAGTAAATGTAACTGTTAATGTTGTAAAAGGTATTTGCACAACTAATTAACGTTAGCGTTTGTGACACGTCTTGTGCCGTGGGGTTCTTTCAGGACCGACAGACTGAACGCCAGACGGCTTTGCCAGGTTTACAATCTTTTAATTTTACACAAAGTCTTTTCTCTTCCAACTCTTTTCTCTCCTCGCTTTTCGGCTCCTCTTCCTCGCTCGCTCGGATCGCGCACCTGGGCACGATTGCGGCGTCGCTCCCGGCGCGCCCCGCCTCGCAGCTCGCTCGCCGCCGCCGCCTCTCCACAGCGTTAAAGAGGAGAGCGTCTTTGTAAACACTGAACAGGCACGCCAAACGCACCTCTCAGAGCGAAACGGTGCTTTAGTTTATGAATTTACAACGCAGATACAAATGACACATTCATGTTTTTGTGTAATAATGACAACGTATACGCACGCGGACGATTTACTTGGTGATGGCAAGAACGCTGTTGGTTTTCTTTTCAAATGTTCGTTCATAGCCGTTGGGCTGCTATGATAGGCCATTTCCGCTCGACACAATGTGCATACAACAACGTTATTAGGCCGTTTATTGAAATACTCCCACACTTTTGACGACTTTTGGCGTGCTTTTTTCCCCTCGCTCGCACCGTCTGCTTTGCGCTCCGCCATGACAGTAGTGTGACGTAAATATGCGACGCGCCGACGCACAAAAACGGCGTCGACGTATTTACGTAACCGATGACGTCGACTACGTCGACGCGTCGTTTCAGCCTTAAACTTCATGAATGTTTTTTGTGACCAACAAGTATGTGCTCCAATCACTCTATCACAAAAAAATAAGAGTTGTAGAAATTATTGGAAACTCAAGACAGCCATGACGTTATGTTCTTTAAAAGTGTATGTAAACTTTTGACCACGGCCGTATATATATATTTGATTATTGTTTCTCAGCTGTTTGTACATGTTGCAGTTTGTAAATAAAGGTTTATTAAAAAATATAAATCTAAAAAAATAAAAAAAATAAAAATTGCCTCTGCGCATGCGCATAGCATAGATCCAACGAATCGATGACTAAATTAATCGCCAACTATTTTTATAATCGATTTTAATCGATTAGTTGTTGCAGCCCTAATACATATATATAAATACAGTACAGGCCAAAAGTTTGGACACACCTTGTTATTCAATACGTTTTCTTTATTTTCATGACTATTTACATTGTAGATTGTCACTGAAGGCATCAAAACTATGAATGAACACATGTGTCTTCAAAATAGCCACCATTTGCTCGGATTACGGCTTTGCACACTCTTGGCATTCTCTCGATGAGCTTCAAGAGGTAGTCACCGGAAATGGTTTTCGCTTCACGGGTGGGCTTGAAAATCATTAAGAGAATGCCAAGAGTGTGCAAAGCAGTAATCAGAGCAAAGGGTGGCTATTTTGAAGAAACTAAAATACAAAAACATTGTTTTCAGTCATTTCACCTCTTTGTGTTAAGTACATAACTCCACATGTGTTCATTCATAGTTTTGATGCCTCCAGTGACAATCTACAATGTAAATAGTCATAAAAATAAAGAAAATGAATGAATGAATAAGAAGGTGTGTCCAAACTTTTGGCCTGTACTGCGTGTGTGTATATATATATACACATATATATATATATATATATATATATATATATATATATATATATATATATATATATATATATATATATATATATATATATATATATATATATATATATATATATATATAACATCCAAAAACTAGAAAGGATGCAGTAGCCAAAGGAGTAGTAAGTATAAGAAGGAGCCCTTCGTACAAATTAATATAATTTATAGTACATTATAATATATGTTAATATACAATATGTATCATGAGGTGCCCAAATATTCTCACCTCTACCGCTGTGCAAAACAGACACGTCCACCTTTTAAAGTGGATACTTTTATATGTATTGTATACCTGTTATAATATGTTGTGATATTAATGAGCGTGTTAAAGCTAAAAAAAAAAGGCCTGCCAAAATACCAATAATAGAATTCCCAGACAACTTTTAACGCTTTGCTTACAACAGATTACATTCACATATCTATATCAGAGAACCCTTGTAACCCAAGCAATGCAAAAGAGTGTCTAAACAAATTCAAAAATCAAGGCCTGTTGCACTATTTTGTCCAGATACAGTGTACCGAAGCAGCAAATTAGCAAATCAGAGTCAAGCATTTGCTGCTATCGGCGCAGATCTCATTAAGGAAAATAGAAGTCTCCGTCGTATGGCAGGGCGATGTAACAAAAACCCCTTTCTAATTAAAAACACCTGACGGATGCTTTGTGTAAATTAAAGTCCTGCCTGGAGGGCCCGCTTAATTCAAACGACGCACTATTGTTCATACATGGCTAATCAGCCAGCGTGTAAGAAAAACGGCAGGGACAAGACAACCTGCTAATAACAGGTCTCAGTTGATGGCGGCAAACCATCCAGGAAAAGAACATTAACGGGATAAATGTAGCTCATTTTTTCCTATCGACTCCGTAAGATCAGTCACTCTCCAAAGATTCCGAGTAAGAGTTAAAGGGGAACATTATCACAATTTCAGAGGGGTTAAAACCATTAAAAATCAGTTCCCAATGGCTTATTTTATTTTTCGAAGTTTTTTTCAAAATGTTACCCATCACGCAATATCCCTAAAAAAAGCTTCAAAGTGCCTGATTTTAACCATTGTTATATACACCCGTCCATTTTCCTGTGACGTCACATAGTGATGCCAACACAAACAAACATGGCGCATAGAACAGCAAGCTATAGCGACATTAGCTCGGATTCAGACTCGGATTTCAGCGGCTTAAGCGATTCAACAGATTACGCATGCATTGAAACGGATGGTTGTAGTGTGGAGGCAGGTAGCGAAAACGAAATTGAAGAAGAAACTGAAGCTATTGAGCCATATCGGTTTGAACCGTATGCAAGCGAAACCGACGAAAACGACACGACAGAAAGCGAGGACGAATTTGGCGATCGCCTTCTTACCAACGATTGGTATGTGTTTGTTTGGCATTAAAGGAAACTAACAACTATGAACTAGGTTTACAGCATATTAAATACATTTGGCAACAACATGCACTTTGAGAGTGCAGACAGCCCAATTTTCATCAATTAATATATTCTGTAGACATACCCTCATCCGCTCTCTTTTCCTGAAAGCTGATCTGTCCAGTTTTGGAGTTGATGTCAGCAGGCCAGGGAAGCTAGGGTCGATATTCTTCTCCTGATCATCTTCGGTGGCATAAGGGACGGTGTGAGCCAAGACATCCAGGGGGTTTAGCTCGCTCGTCTGCGGGAACAAACTGCCGCCATTGCTTGCCGTGCTACCGAGGTCCTTTGTCCCTGAATTGCTCACACACTCCGGCAGATTCAATGGGGGTCTGGCGGCAGATTTCTTTGACTTTATCGTTGGAAATGCATCTGCTTTGAGTGTCGCAGGATATCCACACATTCTTGCCATCTCTGTCGTAGCATAGCTTTCGTCGGTAAAGTGTGCGGAACAAACGTCCAATTTCTTGCCACTTTCGCATCTTTGGGCCACTGGTGCAACTTGAATCCGTCCCTGTTCGTGTTGTTACACCCTCCGACAACACACCGACGAGGCATGATGTCTCCAAGGTACGGAAAACAGTCGAAAAAACGGAAAATAACAGAGCTGATTTAACTCGGTGTTTGTAATGTGTTTGAGAAAATGGCGGATTGCTTCCCGATGTGAGAGCGAATAATAGAAAGGCGTTTAATTCGCCAAAATTCACCCATTTAGAGTTCGGAAATCAGTTAAAAAATTATATGGTCTTTTTTCTGCAACATCAAGGTATATATTGACGCTTACATAGGTCTGGTGATAATGTTCCCCTTCAAAGACAGTCGACGCTTGTGATCCTCTCATCGTCGCATTATCTGTCGGCAAATGTTGAAAGAAACTCCCCAGGGAAAGTTAAATAACAGGCTAAAATGCTTGTAGCGCTCCGAGCATTAGCAACCCCCGCTTAGAGATTTCTAAAAAAAAAATAAAAAATGTAAAAAACGCTTCCTGATAAATATTTGCCTTCTTCAGATAGAAGACACTAATAATCCCACAACCCCTCCAAAGGCTCGTCTCCACATTCTTGTGTCGGCTCTTAAGCGCTTATCTCCGTGCTGTTTACAAACCGTGGTCGCCCCACGGCTCGTTTCCGTGACGCTTCATATCAGGGTGCTCGTAAAAAGCCTCGTTCTGGACTCTTCCTATAAAGCTGGAGTTAATTATTAATTACGTGACAGAATGATGAAGTGCAGGGACGCGTACGTTTGCGGTTAACAAGCCCTTCTCGGCAAACGCGCTTCAAGTCCGTTGTTATGAAAGCGATGACGCCGCCAAAGAGGCTGAGTCATGGGAAGTTTTTAATAGGCGGCGGAGAGACTCCCCATTAAATTTGACAAATGGATCAAATTGGGGGGGACTGCACTTTTAGTCAAAATTCGGACTCTATAAAGGTTGCACTGAAATAGAAATTTCTTTGTAAAAACGTGCCTTCAAAGTACTACAAAAACACTGTACAAACATACATATACACAGGGCCGGCCCGTGGCATAGGCCGTATAGGCAAATGCTAAGGGCGCCGTCCATCAGGGGGCGCCACGCCAGTGCCACAAATGTTGGAGAAAAAAAAAAAAGTTTGTACTATTATTTCTAAATACAAAAAATAATCCCACGTTAATTAAAATGCAAAGTAAAGCCTATTTAATAGAAATATTATTTGTTACAACATTACGCATCCCTCTTCCCCCCACCCGCACGGTGCGCCCCCTCCCTTCCCGTATATATGACTCTTTTCGGACGTCACCACATCAAAAAATCAACACAAGATGTCAAAACGGCCAAAACTGTCAGGTGCCCAGGGAAGAAAAAAGAGAAAAGAAGAGGAGGAGAAACAAGAAAAGACAGGAGGTAGAGGTAGGTAACGTTAGCCTACATGAAATTATTTGTCTGTTACAGAATGTGATAGTAGCTGGCTTTTTAGCATTAAGCTAATGTTACATGATTCGGCAATTGCTAATCAATAAATAGCTAGTTCTGTTTTAACGTCGGGTTAATATTGTGGAGGAGGCTAAATTGTTATGGAAAATAATAATGTAACGTTAGGTAATTACAGTACTCCCACCTAGCTTACATTCCTCAGGGACATTTGTATTAGATCTTTTAAGCAGGTGTTTTTTGTTTACATTATTGCCTTCTGGTTAGCTAATGTTTGCCCTGCAGGTAATAGTCACTTTTCCACCCCTTTATATATTAGGTATAGTTGTGAGTAAAAAAAAAAAGGTCAAAGACAAAGCTATTCGGTTTCTTGTGAGTATATACACTTCACTGCCGATGTGGGGGGGCGCCACCTAAAATCTTGCCTAGGGCGCCAGATTGGTTAGGGCCGGGCCTGCATATACACAATCTGTACATATACAAGTACACTCATGCACATAATCACGTTTCATCAAACATATATTAACGTTGTTGCTCTAGGGCAGTGGTTCTTAACCTTGTTGGAGGTACTGAACCCCACCAGTTTCATATGCGCATTCACCGAACCCTTCTTTAGTGAAAAATAAAATGTTTTGTTTTTTTTCAAATTCAAGACAAAGTTATATGTTTTTGGTAACACTTTAGTATGAGGAACATATTCTAAGTAACCAAGACTTAATTTAGAGTTATTTGGACACTAGGGGAACATATTCTAAGTAACAAAGACTTAATTTAGAGCAGTGGTTCTTAACCTGGGTTCGATCGAACCCTAGGGGTTCGGTAAGTCGGCCTCAGGGGTTCGGCGGAGGTCAAAACACACCCGACTCATCGTGTAAATACAAACTTCTCCCTATCGGCGTATTACGGTTACGGCAACATTTGACTGATTTGCAGGTGCGTAATTTGTTGTGAGTTTATGCACTGTGTTGGTTTTGTTGTTTGCACTAGGTCAGGGGTCGGCAACCTTTACCAGTCAAAGAGCCATTTTGACCAGTTTCGCAAATTATAGAAAACAATGGGAGCCGCAAATTTTTTTTTGAAATTTTAAATGAAATATCACTGCATACAAAGTTTTCTTTTTGCTTTGTGCTATGTATAAACCAGAGGTCTCAAACACGCTGCCCATACCTTTATATGGAATTTGAAAGCTGGTGCGGCACGCAGGTTTTACATGTATGGCGCTTGTCAGCGTCATGTGTGCCGTGATGGTACAGCATATAGCACCCACTACATCCCGCGTGCCTGATCAGCCACACGTTGTATGGTGTTTCCGCTTGCTCACGTAGATGACAGCAAGGCATACTTGGTCAACAACCACACAGGCTACACTGACGGTGGCGGTATAAAAAACTTTTAACACTCTTACTAATAATGCGCCACACTGTGAACCCACAGCAAACAAGAATGACAAACACATTTCGGGAGAACATCTGCACCGTAACACAACATAAACACAACAAAACAAATACCCAGAATCCCAGGGGTGTATAATGGAGCCCGGAAGAGTCAGGGCTGCATGGGATTCTGGGTATTTGTTCTGTTGTGTTTATGTTGTGTTAAGGTGCAGATGTTCTCCCGAAATGTGTTTGTCATTCTTGTTTGGTTTTGGTTCAAAATGTGGCGCATTATTAGTAATTAAAGTTGTTTTATATGGCCACCGTCAGTGTAACCTGTGTGGCTGTTGACCAAGTATGCCTTGCTGTCACTTACGTGTGCAAGCTGAAAATGCATATAATAAAAGGCTGGGCTGGCACGCTGATAATGCAGATTGTAGAGGGCGCTAAATTCTGTACAGTCACGGCACGCCCTTATTATTAGTATTGCAAGGGTGAAAATCAGAGAATATTAATTACGGGAAGTTTCTGCGAGGGGCACTGGAATCCGGAAGTCTCCCGGGAAAATCAGGGGGCCGGCAAGTATGCAGTTGAGCCGCATCAGAGTGATCAAAGAGCCGCATACGGCTCCGGAGCCGCGGGTTGCCGACCCCTGCACTAGGTGATGTTCATGCACGGTTCATTTTGTGCACCAGTAAAAAAAACATGGTAACACTTTAGTATGGGGAACATATTCACCATTAATTAGTTGCTTATTAACATGCAAATTAGTAACATATTGGCTCTTAACTGGTCATTATTAAGTACTTATTAATGCCTTATTCGGCATGGCCTTATTATATCCCTAACCCTCTGACCCTGACTCGAACCCTAACCAAATACCTCTAAATTAAGTCTTTGTTATTTAGAATATGTTTCCCATACTAAAGTGTTACCAAAAACATATAAGTTTGTCTTGAATTTGAAAAAATAAATAAATATATTTTTCACTAAAGAAGGGTTCGGTGAATGCGCATATGAAACTGGTGGTGTTCGGTACCTCCAACAAGGTTAAGAACCACTGATTTAGAGTTATTTGGTTAGGGTTAGGGCCAGGGTTAGAGGGTTACGGTTATAATAAGGCCATGCCGAATAAGTACTTAATAATGACTAGTTAAGAGCCAATATGTTACTAATTTGCATGTTAATAAGCAACTAATTAATGGTGAATATGTTCCCCATACTAAAGTGTTACCATGTTTTTTTTTACTGGTGCACAAAATGAACCGTGCATGAACATCACCTTGTTCAAACAACAAAACCAACCGTGCATAAACTCACAACAAATGACACAGCTGCAAATCAGTCTGACTTCTGCTGTTGCCGTATCCGAAATACGCTGATAGGGAGAAGTTTTTATTTCCACGATGAGTCGGGTGTGTCTTGACCTCCGCCGAACCCCTGAGGCCAACTCACCAAACCCCTAGGGTTCGATCGAACCCAGGTTAAGAACCACTGCTCTAGGGTAAACTGGGTAACACATGGCACACTGACAAAGCTTAACCTATTATTACTATAACAATCTACAAGGTTAATATAGGTTGCTTCTCTTTCTTCCCCTCCATTTTTCTGCATTCTTTTGTATTTCTAGTTATCATTACGTATATGTATTGTTGCATTTGAACACCTGTATTGTTGATAACAGAGGTAAATTATTGGTATTGTTCATTATCAATAGTGCTATTTGTATTGCTCCATTTGTAGTGTAATAATGCTCATTGTCATTTCTGTATTATTATTTATTTCGCTAACTACTTCTTTGCTATCACTTTTACCATCATATTTGTACATGTCGTATTTGCGGATGTTGCTCTATTGTTGCTGTTGTTGTTGTTGTTATTGTTGTGTTTGCTGTTGTTGTTTTTGTCTCTCTGTCTTATGACACCCCTCTTGTCCCCACAATTTCCCCCTCTGTCTTCCTTTTTTTCTCTTTCTATCCCCTCCTGCTCCGGCCCGGCTGCATCAAATGATAATATAAATACATTTAATAAAGTCAAATACAAACAAATAAGGCAACAAGAGAAGTATCCTACACTTCTCTTTTGTAAAGTAAATCTGAACAGCCGATATGGGCATCTACATCAACTATATGATTTACCTGAGAAGCTGGACAGGACAAAAAATTAAAAAAAATAAAAAAAATAAATAAAAAAAAGTCATTTTTTTCAGTACATTTTCTTTTGTTGTTTTGTGCATTTGTATTCATCATCCTATTACAGAATAAGTAAAAAAGTAATAATGACTTGAGATGGGTTCTGAATTCGGTTCCTTTTTAGTAACCAACTGAATTCTGCGATACTACAGGGTAAAGAGTCACGTAAAATCAAATGGTGCCATGTTTCGATACCTCTGTTGCATCCGGTTGCAAACTTGGCACCGGCTCGAGCACTTAGCTGGGAAACAAGCACTCAGAGCGGACTCAGTCTGACTGCCTTAAAGTAATGCTGCACTTTTCCAGGCCAATAAAGCAAGAGGACGGCGCTGAAAAGTACAGAAAGGCTCTACTTTTCAAAATGCGCTAATTCGATGCTAATTTGGCCATAGACATACTACCGATTAGTATTTGCGATTTTTTAACACATTCTAATTTGGTAATGAAAACTACAACTAAGATGCCCGTTGCAAACAAACAGCTGGTGTGTAAAAAACAGGTACAATACTTACAGTATTAACACTTCATAAGACTCAAAAGACAAGACTGGTGCATTCAACCTAATGGCAAAAACTACTTTCTGACTACGGAAAAAACACTGTAGCATATACACTACTGCTATCTAAAGTCTTGGAATTGCAACTGCATGCAAAGTCTACATTACAATACTAGAAAATCGGACTCAAACGTGTAAGAAAACAAAGACAACTGGACAGCACATCTAGTTATCAACTCACATATCTAGTTATCAACCTACCCAGTGGCCTCGTGGTTAGAGTGTCCGCCCTGAGATCGGTAGGTCGTGAGTTCAAACCCCGGCCGAGTCATACCACAGACTCTAAAAATTGGACCCATTACCTCCCTGCTTGGCATTCAGCATCAAGGGTTGGAATTGGGGGTTAAATCACCAAAAATGATTCCCGGGCGCGGCCACCGCTGCTGCTCACTGCTCCCCTCACCTCCTAGGGGGTGATCAAGGGTGATGGGTCAAATGCTGAGAATAATTTTGCCACACCTAGTGTGTGTGTGACAATCATTGGTACTTTAACTTTTTTAACTTAACTGTCAAAATGTTGTTGTTTTTTAAATAAGATTTGAAATAATCTGAACAATTTATTTACACATGAACAAACACTACAGTACCATAAATTGGGACTGCCGAGTATCGGTATCAATTCCAAGGTATCGGGAATTGGTAGAGTTAATATCAGTTCAAAGGCGAAACATACCCATCCCAGGTGGGATACATTGTAGTCTACATAAGTGTACTTTCATTCATGCTTACTGATTCTTTTGCTTTTTATTAAGCTTTTTGTATCATCCTGCTACAGAAGGACCCCACTGATGTCAAGATGACAACCACAAAAACCTAAAATGCAAAACGTACATCGTCGTGAATTTAAGGAGGATGCCTGGTAGGATACATTGTAGTCGTCTGCATTGGATTGTCCGCCCCCCCACCCACCTCGCCCCTCTTTGGCTTTGCGATCATGCGTCCACAAAAGTAAGCGAGTGACGGCAAGTGGAGAAAGTGTGACGGCGCCCGTAGAACCGAAAAATGGAAGTTACTGAGATGTACAGGAGCATCAACAACTGGAGGAATGCCCCATTGCAGAATTAACAAGCTTGAAACCACCCTAAAACCTGCCACGGTCTGCAAACTACACCAGTCGACTATCAGAGGAGAAAGCGTAAAAGGGTGAACGTCTCATTGAAAGTTCTAAACTACAAGCCATTTGTAGGTTTGTAGGGGGAGGAGTGAGCCAGTGTAGCCTACACACAGGAGTAGGGATATACAGGTAAAAGCCAGTAAATTAGAATATTTTGAAAAACTTGATTTATTTCAGTAATTGCATTCAAAAGGTGTAACTTGTACATTATATTTATTCATTGCACACAGACTGATGCATTCAAATGTTTATTTCATTTAATTTTGATGATTTGAAGTGGCAACAAATGAAAATCCAAAATTCCGTGTGTCACAAAATTAGAATATTACTTAAGGCTAGTACAAAAAAGGGATTTTTAGATATGTTGGCCAACTGAAAAGTATGAAAATGAAAAATATGAGCATGTACAATACTCAATACTTGGTTGGAGCTCCTTTTGCCTCAATTACTGCGTTAATGCGGCGTGGCATGGAGTCGATGAGTTTCTGGCACTGCTCAGGTGTTATGAGAGCCCAGGTTGCTCTGATAGTGGCCTTCAACTCTTCTGCGTTTTTGGGTCTGGCATTCTGCATCTTCCTTTTCACAATACCCCACAGATTTTCTATGGGGCTAAGGTCAGGGGAGTTGGCGGGCCAATTTAGAACAGAAATACCATGGTCCGTAAACCAGGCACGGGTAGATTTTGCGCTGTGTGCAGGCGCCAAGTCCTGTTGGAACTTGAAATCTCCATCTCCATAGAGCAGGTCAGCAGCAGGAAGCATGAAGTGCTCTAAAACTTGCTGGTAGACGGCTGCGTTGACCCTGGATCTCAGGAAACAGAGTGGACCGACACCAGCAGATGACATGGCACCCCAAACCATCACTGATGGTGGAAACTTTACACTAGACTTCAGGCAACGTGGATCCTGTGCCTCTCCTGTCTTCCTCCAGACTCTGGGACCTCGATTTCCAAAGGAAATGCAAAATTTGCATGGTTGGGTGATGGTTTGGGGTGCCATGTCATCTGCTGGTGTCGGTCCACTCTGTTTCCTGAGATCCAGGGTCAACGCAGCCGTCTACCAGCAAGTTTTAGAGCACTTCATGCTTCCTGCTGCTGACCTGCTCTATGGAGATGGAGATTTCAAGTTCCAACAGGACTTGGCGCCTGCACACAGCGCAAAATCTACCCGTGCCTGGTTTACGGACCATGGTATTTCTGTTCTAAATTGGCCCGCCAACTCCCCTGACCTTAGCCCCATAGAAAATCTGTGGGGTATTGTGAAAAGGAAGATGCAGAATGCCAGACCCAAAAACGCAGAAGAGTTGAAGGCCACTATCAGAGCAACCTGGGCTCTCATAACACCTGAGCAGTGCCAGAAACTCATCGACTCCATGCCACGCCGCATTAACGCAGTAATTGAGGCAAAAGGAGCTCCAACCAAGTATTGAGTATTGTACATGCTCATATTTTTCATTTTCATACTTTTCAGTTGGCCAACATTTCTAAAAATCCCTTTTTTGTATTAGCCTTAAGTAATATTCTAATTTTGTGACACACGGAATTTTGGATTTTCATTTGTTGCCACTTCAAATCATCAAAATTAAATGAAATAAACATTTGAATGCATCAGTCTGTGTGCAATGAATAAATATAATGTACAAGTTACACCTTTTGAATGCAATTACTGAAATAAATCAAGTTTTTCAAAATATTCTAATTTACTGGCTTTTACCTGTATATCGTTATCGATATTCCTTATCAATACCAGTATGCATCGGTACTCTACGTAATTGGTGTAAATAAAGATGTGAAAAAATCCATTTTTAATAACCCATTTTTTAGCACAAGAGGTTGTACACCAGCAACATCATGTAACATCTCACAGCAGGGAAATATTTTGTCAACACTTGCTTTTGAAGTCTTAAACCAGTCAACTACTTTTTTCAGTGCAAGGTGGCAGTGCAGCTGTTGTAAAGACCACACACATCCATCACTGTTTCTATTAATTACAACTACACTCAGCTGGATATAATATTTACGTATGGCAGCCATGACCTTTTACATGATGTACCGTATTTTCCGGACCATAGGGCGCACCGGATTATAAGGCGCACTGCCGATGAATGGTCTATCTATCTTTTTTCATATATAAGGCGCACCGGACTATAGGGCGCATTACTGAAACCCACTACTACCGACCACGCAGTCTGGTAGTTTATATATCAATGATGAAATCTTAACATTGCAACACATGCCAATACGGCCGGGTTAGATTACTAAAGTGCAATTTTAAATTTCCCGCGAAATATCCTGCTGAAAACGTCTCGGTATGATGACGTTTGCGCGTGACGTCACGGATTGTAGAGGACATTTTGGGACAGCATGGTGGCCAGCTATTAAGTCGTCTGTTTTCATCGCAAAATTCCACAGTATTCTGGACATCTGTGTTGGTGAATCTTTTGCAATTTGTTTAATGAACAATGGAGACAGCAAAGAAGAAAGCTGCCGGCTGCAGCAACACAAACATGTAGCGGCTACGTCGTAGCCGGTGTTTTATTGTTTACATTCCCGAACGATGACAGTCAAGCTTTACCATTGGCCTGTGGAGAACTGGGACAACATAGACTCTTACCAGGAGGACTTTGAGTTGGATACACATTGGCCTGTGGGGAACTGGGACAACAGAGACTCTTACCAGGAGGACTTTGAGTTGGATACGCTGACACGGTACCGTGAGTACGCTTCCAAACATTTGATCGCTTGCCCGTACGTGCATGCCGCTATGTGCATGTCACGTACGTAACTTTGGGGACTTTGGGGAAATATATGTGCTGTATGAACTTTGGGGAGGTGAACGGTACTTTGGGCTGTGGGATTGAGCGTGTTGTGCAGGTGTTTGAGTTGTATTGGCGGGTTATATGGACGGGAGGGGGGAGGTGTTTGTTATGCGGGATTAATTTGTGGCATATTAAATATAAGCCTGGTTGTGTTGTGGCTAATAGAGTATATATATGTCTTGTGTTTATTTACTGTTTTAGTCATTCCCAGCTGAATATCAGGTCCCAAGTATGACACACAGAATGGACCTGCTATCCCCTTTTAAATAAAAAAATAATCGCATTTCAGTAGGCCTTTAAAATATTGCAATATTAAAAAACCTAGCGCACTGTCGAGTTTTGAGAAGAAAAAAAGGATTTTAAATGCGCCTTATAGTCCGGAAAATACGGTACATCTAATATATGATATATTACTACTCAGTGGCCTAGTGGTTAGAGTGTCCGCCCTGAGATCGGTAGGTTGTGAGTTCAAACCCCGGCCGAGTCATACCAAAGACTATAAAAATGGGACCCATTACCTCCCTGCTTGGCACTCAGCATCAAGGGTTGGAATTGGGGGTTAAATCACCAGAAATGATTCCCGGGCGCGGCACCGCTGCTGCCCACTGCTCCCCTCACCTCCCAGGGGGTGGAACAAGGGGATGGGTCAAATGCAGAGGACAAATTTCCCCACACCTAGTGTGTGTGTGACAATCATTGGTACTTTAACTTTAACTTTAAATCAATACAATCAACTAGCATGTTAGGTGGGTGTGCATTTTGTAACTATAGGTACTTTTTGTGTTTATGTTGCACACGGACGCATTTGAGTGACGGACCGGAAGCTATATTGAGCGTTGAGAGCGTCCAATCGATGCATGTGTATTGCGTATGTTATAAATAAAAAGACGCAATGATTACTTACATTTTTCACTTTTTTGAGCGGATTAATATTGTCCTGTGGATTACTGGATCGCGAGGAGTACGGTTGATGCAGTGGGTGAGTAGAGAGCGTTCACTTCAAACTGACACTAACTCTTAGTAGCATGCGTGACTTTGAGGGACTTTTGAGGAGAAAATATTGTTGTTACAAACGTTTGTGTGGTGTTGCTTCCTTATTTGTGATTATTCCAAGTTAAGTATCTGCTACCCATGTCTTTTTTTTTAGATTATCAGCTACCCATGTCTTTTTTTTATGTGTAGCAGCGGCATTTGAACTGAATGTGACAGTATCATTTGTCCAAAATCTTTACAATCCCCCTGCAATCGGTACCAAAAAATACTGGTCGTCTGTTTTCATCCTTACAAAAGGAGCCCAATCCAGGTTTTAGGGACTGAACTTGAAGCTGAAACCGGCGAAATGCAACAAAAGGAGTAGGTGGAGAGCAGCGAAGTGTGTTGTTGAACAGTCAAAATATAAAAAGGTGCTTAAATTTAGGCAAGTCTGCAATGGAGCAAAAAAAAAAAAAAAGTGTTAACACACACACAAACACACAAAAATACTTAACGGGTTGAATGAAATTAATTATCCACTCAAAATAAACAATAAGGCAGGAATTCTAAACGTTTTTTGACCTCGGGGCCTATCTTTTCCACCACAAAAGGTGCCCGGGGGCCCAGTCAAATATTAACACTAAATTAGTCATTTTACTCTTGATTATAATTGCATTCAATAATTATATCCAACCTGCTTGCAGTTTAACAGGATACATCTTTCAACTGAAATTAAACCATGTGTTAACACAAAGATTAACAAAGCTTAGGTCAGGCTGATTACAAAATAAATACTCATCAAATATACTGCAAAAGAAGGGACAGATGAAACTGATGCAAAATAAATGTACATACTATTATACGGTTTTAAAATAAATACATTTTAACTAAATAATGTATATGTCTCTTAACTAAAAACTAATAAAAATACAGCTACCACTTTAGTTATAATTTTTGCACCTCCAAAAACTCTTGACTTTTGCGCAATACTTCTGCAGTTTGTTTGATATTGTCATTACTGCCACAAGTGGTGGAAAAGGGTATTACGACTGAGTACCATACGGAGCTGAGAAACAGATATTTTGGGTGGCCCTCTCAGTCGAACAATGGGCATCGGCCCTAAGGTTGAGAAACACTTCCTTTAGGCATGGATTACTATTCACAAAGTGTGAGTATTTCCTTCGGAGCAAAACGCCCGTAGAGATAAGAGAGCGGCCAATAGGTTGCAAGGCGCCCAAAATAACAACAGCATCAGCAGAGTTACAATCCAAACTGTGTACTGTAACACCTGCTTTTAGCGGATTAACAAGCAGATGGCACAGCAGGCTGTAAGGCCGTATCACATGACTCTACAATACCTCAATATACTGAATGAATGAATGAATAAATGAATGAATGGAGATGACCACATTTATGTAGATCTTGGAGGAGCAATATTACTGATAGGTTTGACGTTGTTTTACATTTTTCAAGATCATTGAATGATTGCGATGTATCTGGTCACAAGACAAAAATGTGTATTGACACGCTTAATTGTGAGCAATTTCCCTATATTTTATACAACGATGTAACAATATAACCAAAATATTTCCATTTTTGATGACTGACTTGCTCAATTGTATGTTATATTGATATTGTTATATATCAACTTTTCATATATCAGCAAAAAAAGCAAGTATCATATTATATATATATATATATATATATATATATATATATATATATATATATATATATATATATATTGGGGCTGCAACAACTAATCGATTAAATCGATTAAAATTAATTATAAAAAATAGTCGGCGATTAAGTTAGTCATTGATTCGTCGATCTATGCTATGCCCATGCGCAGAGGCATTTTATTATTTTATTTTTTAAATTTTACTTTTTTTTATAAACCTTTATTTATAAACTGCAACATGTACAAACAGCTGAGAAACAATAATTAAAATAAGTATGGTGCCAGTATGCTGGTTTTTTTTTTTCCATAAAATACTGGAAAGGATAGCAATGTAGTTTGTCTCTTTTATCCGATTATTAATCAATTAATCGAAGTAATAATCGACAGATTAATCGATTATCAAATTAATCATTAGTTGCACCCCTAATATATATATATATATATATATATATATATATATATATATATATATATATATATATATATATATATATATATATGTATATATATACACATATATATTCTACTTGTAAATGTCCTCAAAAAAGCACACAAGGTTGGTCTTTTCTTGTGTTTTAGTCAAGTCATTTACAAAAGGTAAACATGGTAGGCTCCTAGGAGATAGCAGCTACACAACAGCTTTGCACACCATAGCATACAAGCTGGATATACAGTACATAGTAATTGCCCTGAATTGAACAATATTGCAGTCTAGTGTTGTACCGATACCAATATTTTGGTACCGCTACTAAAATTATTTCGATACTTTGATACTTTTCTAAATAGAGGGGACCACAAAAAATTGCATTATTGGCTTTATTTTAACAAAAATTCGTAGGGTACATTAAACATATATTTCTTATTGCAAGCTTGTCCTTAAATAAAATAGTGAACATACTAGACAACTTGTCTTTTATTAGTAAGTAAACAAACAAAGGCTCCTAATTAGTCTGCTGACATAAGCAGTAACATATTGTGTCATTTTCCATTCTATTATTTTGTCAAAATTATTAAGGACAAGTGGTAGAAAATGAATTATTAATCTACTTGTTCATTTACTGTTAATATCTGCTTACTTTCTCTTTTAACATGTTCTATCTACACATACATATATATATATATATATATATATATATATATATATATATATATATACATACACATGTATGTATATATATTAGAGATGCGCGGTTTGCGGACACAACCGCGGAGTCCGCGGATTATCCGCGGATCGGGCGGTTGAAATTAAAAAAAATTAGATTTTATCCGCGGGTCGGGTCGGGCGGTTGAAATAAAAAAAAATTAGATTTTAAATAGATTCAAGCGGGTGGCAGTTAAACCAATTCGGAAATATATATACATAGTTAAATGTTGTTACCCACATACGAAAAACGAGCAGGCACCTGCAGCATATGCCACAACAGAAGAAAAAAAAAAAAAAGAGATGGACACTTTTACGGAGCGGAGAAGGGACGCCTCGCCGGGGTCCGGGACCGAGGCCCCTTCCCCCGAGAGGGCCCCACCGGGAGCCGTAGCTGAGGTGATCCGCGAGAAGGGCCCGACGCACGTCCAGGGTCACCACCGCGCCCACCGCACCGACACCCCGCCTCGTCCGCCTTCGCCGCGGCCGGCGTCACGCGCAGCAGGTAAGCAGCTTACCTGCCCGCCACCCCCGTGGCCGGGGGCTCGTAACAGGGGTCACTCCGCGCGCTCCGCCCACTCAGCTTACCTGCCCGCCACCCCTGTTGCCGGGGGCGCGTAACAGGGGTCACTCCGCGCGCAGTGCGCTCACGAAAGGGGTGGGGCTCACCCTGGTTGATATAGACAGCAGGACGGTGGCCATGGAAGTCGGAACCCGCTAAGGAGAGTGTAACAACCCACCTGCCGAATCAACTAGCCCTGAAAATGGATGGCGCTGGAGCGTCGGGCCCATACCCGGCCGTCGCCGGCAGAGAGACCCGCGAGGGCTAGGCCGCGACGAGTAGGATGGCCGCCGCGGTGCGTGCTGAAGCCTCGGGCGCGAGCCCGGGTGGAGCCGCCGCGGGTGCGAGGGACATCGCACCTCCACGCGCTTGGAGGTGCGCTCAGCGCGGTTCCCATATGATTGCGCACTGGTGTGCGTCTGGGCCGTGACAGCGTGGCACGCATTGAATGTCTGTGCTGCATTGGATCAGTCTCCTTTCTTTAACAGGCAAAAGCTTTATAACCTCACTAATGCCTTGCATCGTCTATATTAGATATATAACAACGGGTGGGTGGCGGATGGCGGGCGGGTGCGGTTTTGATTAAATGTTAGATCGGGTGGATGGCGGATGGTTGACGACTTTCTGATGCGGTTGCGGATGAAATAATTGCCTATCCGCGCATCTCTAATATATATATATATATATATATATATATATATATATATATATATATATATATATATATATTTGACATTAGTTTTGGATGATACCACAAATTTGGGTAACAATCCGATACCAAGTAGTTACAGGATCATACATTGGTCATATTCAAAGTCCTTATGTGTCCAGGGACATATTTCCTGAGTTTATAAAGTTAAGTTAAAGTTAAAGTACCAATGATTGTCACACACACACTTGGTGTGGTGAAATTTGTCCTCTGCATTTGACCCATCCCCTTGTTCACCCCCTGGGAGGTGAGGGGAGCAGTGGGCGCCCGGGAATCATTTTTGGTGATTTAACCCCCAATTACAACACTTGATGCTGAGTGCCAAGCAGGGAGGTAATGGGTCCCATTTGTATAGTCTTTGGTATGACTCGGCCGGGGTTTGAACACACAACCTAGCGATCTCAGGGCGGACACTCTAACCACTAGGCCACTGAGTAGGTACATAATATAAATTTTTTTTTAAATTAAAGAAGATGTTGTGATGCCAGAAAATATCGACGTAATTATAGTAGCATCGACGAGATACGCTCTTGTACGTGGTATTATTACAGTGGATGTTAGGTGTAGATCCACCAATGGTTTTTGTTTACATTTTGACGCCGGTGAGCTACAAAACACAAATGATTGTAAAAAATAAACACATAACTAACACAAATAGATAATATCAATATTTGAATGCAATAGCATCACGGTTAGTGTGTCTGCCTCACAATACCAAGGTCATGGGTTCTATCCTGCGCTCGGGATCTTTCTGTGTGGAGTTTGCATGTTCTCCCCGTGACTGCGTGGGTACTCCGGCTTCCTCCCACCTTCCAAGGACATGCACCTGGGGATAGGTTGATTGGCAACACTAAAGTGGCCCTAGTGTGTGAATGTGAGTGTGAATGTTGTCTGTCTATCTGTGTTGGCCCTGCGATGTCCAGGGTGTACCCCGCCTTCCGTCCGAATGCAGCTGAGATAGGCTCCAGCACCCCGCACGACCCCAAAAGGGACAAGCGGTAGAAAACGGATGGATGGATAGATGGCACTCGCAATTTTTTGGGGCCCAATGGTGGCATATTTTGCAGCATAAAGAACATATACTGAGTCGCCAAAGCGGACTAGTTTGCCAAACGCAATGTTTAGCCAAATGATAACTTGAGGCGGTATAAAAAAACTTACAAAAACTGAGATACTAAAAACACAACAAAAACACAGATGATTGTAAAAATAAACAAATAACTAACACAAATAGATAATATCAATATTTGGATACAATAGACCAGGGGTGCTCATTACGTCGATCGCGAGCTACCGGTCGATATCTAAGGGTGTGTCAGTCGATCACCAGCCAGGCATTAAAAAAATAGTCCTAAAAATGAGCGATCATAAATCTTCACTATGACGTCACTTTCGTCACTTGATTGACATTCACGGCACCCGAGGGTCTTCTGAGATGATGCTGGCTGCTGCCAGCTCATTAAAATTACCGACTGGAAGGCGAGAAACACTTTATTTCAACAGACTCTGGTGCCGTACCTGTCGTCAAAACTACAAAGACCGACTGCACAGTTGCGCTAACAAAATAAGAGTCTCAGAAAGCTGGCGTGCACAAGCTAGCAAGCTACGGAGTTTGCCGACAATGTATTTCTTGTAAAGTGTATACAAAGGAGTACGGAAGCTGGACAAATAAGATGCCAAAAAACCAACCACTTTCATGTGGTATTGGACAGAAAGGAGGACTTTTTTTCTCCTCCATTCGAAAATGCGGACGTTATCATCACCACTGTCCAATCAATGCAAGTCATCAGAATCAGGTACCGTATTTTCCGCACTATTAGCCGCACCTAAAAACCACACATTTTCTCAAAAGCTGACAGTGCGGCTTATAACCCGGTGCGCTTTATATATGGATTAATATTAAGATTCATTTTCATAAAGTTTAGGTCTCGCAACTACGGTAAACAGCCGCCATCTTTTTTCCCCGTAGAAGAGGAAGCGCTTCTTCTTCTACGGTAAGCAACCGCCAAGGTAAGCACCCGCCCCCATAGAAGAGGAAGCGCTTCTTCTTCTACTGAAAGCAACCACCCGCCCCCATAGAAGAAGAAGCGCGCGGATATTACGTTTCATTTCATTTGTGTGTTTACATCTGTAAAGACCACAAAATGGCTCCTATTAAGAGACACGCGTACAAAGCAGAATTCAAACTCAAGGCAATAAGTCACGCAGTAGAACACGGAAATAGAGCAGCAGCAAGAGAAGTGAACATAAATGGTGCGTAGGTAGAGGAAGCAAAAGATGACCTGCGCCACTAAGACAGGGAGACAGCGCCGGACGACATACGCCAACATCTGCCAGTGGATTGTAAATGCCTGGGCGAATATATCGGTCTCAACTGTGGTCCGAGCTTTCCAGAAGGCAGGATTCACGGAACTGCTAACAGCAACATTGACTCTAATGACTTCGACGAGACGGAGCCGGCCATTTTGGATGCCGTATTCGCCCAACTTTTTAATTCAGACACTGAAGAAGAATTGTTAGAACGCTGGTTTTTAATATATTATTAAAGTTTGACTGACCTATCTGACTGTTTTTTTGACATTCCCTTTAGCGCAGCGTAGGCGCGGCTTATAACCCGGGGCGGCTTATAGGTGAACAAAGTTTTGAAATATGCCATTCATTGAAGGTGCGGCTAATAACCTGGGGCGGCTTATAGTGCGGAAAATACGGTAATACACCAAGTTATATTCTTGTCTTCATGAAAGAAAGGAATCTAAATGTGTTAAACATGCTTGTATTATCTTTAAACACCTTTGACTTAACAATATTAACTATATGTGTTAAACATGCTTGTATTATCTTTAAACACCTTTAATTTATTAATATTAACTATATCTGTTAAACATGCTTGCATTATCTTTAAACACCTTTAACTTGTTAACAATATTAACTATATGTATTAAACATACTTGTATTATCATTAAACACCTTTCATTTTTTAACAATATTAACTATATGTGTTAAATATGCTTGCATTATCATTAAACACCTTTAACTTGTTAACAAAAACATATATTTCATAAATAAGTAAATATAAAATTATATATATGAATGAGGTAGATCCCCAAGACTTGATCAATTGAAAAGTAGCTCGCCTGCAGAAAAAGTGTGAGCACCTCTGCAATAGACAGCATATGCAAAATTGATGGACACTTCCTGGATTTCTTGATCTTAGCGCTGCTTTCGATACCGTCGATCATAATATTTTATTAGAGCGTATCAAAACACGTATTGGTATGTCAGACTTAGCTTTGTCGTGGTTTAACTCTTATCTTACTGACAGGATGCAATGCGTCTCCCATAATAATGTGACCTCGGACTATGTTAAGGTAACGTGCGGAGTTCCTCAGGGTTCGGTTCTTGGCCCTGCACTCTTTAGTATTTACATGCTGCCGCTAGGCGACATCATACGCAAATACGGTGTTAGCTTTCATTGTTATGCTGATGACACCCAACTCTACATGCTCCTAAAGCTGACCAACACGCCGGATTGTAGTCAGCTGGAGGCGTGTCTTAATGAAATTAAACAATGGATGTCCGCTAACTTCTTGCAACTCAACGCCAAGAAAACGGAAATGCTGATTATCGGTCCTGCTAAACACTGACATTTATTTAATAATACCACCTTAACATTTGACAACCAAACAATTACACAAGGCGAATCAGTAAAGAATCTGGGTATTATCTTCGACCCAACTCTCTCGTTTGAGTCACACATTAAGAGTGTTACTAAAACGGCCTTCTTTCATCTCCGTAATATCGCTAAAATTCGTTCTATTTTATCCACTAGCGACGCTGAGATCATTATTCATGCGTTCGTTACGTCTCGTCTCGACTATTGTAACGTATTATTTTCGGGGCTCCCTATGTCTAGCATTAAAAAATTACAGTTGGTACAAAATGCGGCTGCTAGACTTTTGACAAGAACAAGAAAGTTTGATCATATTACGCCTATACTGGCTCACCTGCACTGGCTTCCTGTGCACTTAAGATGTGACTTTAAGGTTTTACTACTTACGTATAAAATACTGCACGGTCTAGCTCCGTCCTATCTTGTCGATTGCATTGTACCATATGTCCCGGCAAGAAATCTGCGTTCAAAGAACTCCGGCTTATTAGTGATTCCCAGAGCCCAAAAAAAGTCTGCGGGCTATAGAGCGTTTTCTATTCGGGCTCCAGTACTATGGAATGCCCTCCCGGTAACAATTAGAGATGCTACCTCAGTAGAAGCATTTAAGTCCCATCTTAAAACTCATTTGTATACTCTAGCCTTTAAATAGCCCCCCTGTTAGACCAGTTGATCTGCCGTTTCTTTTCTTTTCTCCTCTGCTCCCCTTTTCCTTGAGGGGCGGGGGTGCACAGGTCCGGTGGCCATGGATGAAGTGCTGGCTGTCCAGAGTCGGGACCCGGGGTGGACCGCTCGCCTGTGCATCGGCAGGGAACATCTCTGCGCTGCTGACCCGTCTCCGCTCGGGATGGTGTCCTGCTGGCCCCACTATGGACTGGACTCTTACTATTATGTTGGATCCACTATGGACTGGACTCTCACAATATTATGTCAGACCCACTCGACATCCATTGCTTTCGGTCTCCCCTAGAGGGGGGGGGTTACCCACATATGCGGTCCTCTCCAAGGTTTCTCATAGTCATTCACATCGACGTCCCACTGGGGTGAGTTTTTCCTTGCCCGTATGTGGGCTTTGTACCGAGGATGTCGTTGTGGCTTGTGCAGCCCTTTGAGACACTTGTGATTTAGGGCTATATAAATAAAGATTGATTGATTGATTGATTGATTGGATGTTTGCAACGTCAGCCAATCAGGAATGCCCGTAAACGCACCACTTGATGAAATCCTCCTGTAGCGTGCGTCTGAGAGATAACAAAAGGCACCTGTGGGAGGTAATTAAAGCCAGCGGCCATAAATCCTGGATCGCCAATTAGCCGTTAATACTCGCCGCGCCGCAGTATCCAACCTTTTGAGAGGGTGAAATGTCCATAAATTAATCTCAAATTAAAAACAATGAAAGTGATTTAGCGGTCTTAACTAATCAATAAGGGGGCCTAAAGTGGCCGGTGGCAGCGGGAAGCATCCCGGGTTAAAGTCTCATTAACATTTGTGACAGCTGAAGATGTTTCCGGAATGCTAATGAGGCGGTGTATTGATGATGCATGACATGCTGCGTCCCCGGAGGGGAGCACGCAGTCTCTGCTGGTGATGACACAAACGCCGCGAGAAGATGTGCACCCCCAGCAAAGACGCATGGCAGCTCCGTGCTTCTGGCATGTCGGGCCCCAGCTGGAGATCTCACACCCACCCAACACAAACACACACACACTCATAACAAAAACAAGTGGTATTGCCAAACAGCAGCAGCTGGAGCTCAGCAGTTCTTTAGGAGTCCACCTTTAATGTCCCATCATACAGCGGTCATCGGGCGCTGCAATATTGGAAATTACAGCATGGAAATGGGAGTTTGATTTAGCCATTAAGCTAGCGGGCCATTCCAATATACGCATCGTATTAGCGGACGAGCGCTTTCGCACATATAAACCACCTGTGCACCCTTCTACCCTGCAGCAGTTGAAGACCATCCCATCCACATTTTCACTCTAACATCATTCCAAGCTGTACCTTTAAAAGTGATTCAATGATCATTTAAAACAATTAAAATAACATTAAATATTTTTTTAAATGTCAGGAAATATTTACAAATCAGTCAAGACTCATGAAATATATAATAAACATTCAGAAAATATAAAAAAAAACAGTCACGATATGTATAAAAACCAGTCATGAAATACATAAATGTCAGTCATAAAATACATAAAATCTGTTGATTTATTTCACAAAATGTAATAAATATTTTCATAATTCAACAAATCAACATTTATTAAAAAAATAAAATAATATATTTATGTCAGAAATATTACACACAATATAGTAATTTATATTTGATAATATAGTATAATATAAATGTCTTATTGTTATTTATATGATAAAAAATGTACCATTAGACATTCATATTTACTTTAACTATTAGTTGGTGTCCTGGGCATGACGTTAAAGGGGAACATTATCACAATTTCAGACGGGTTAAAACCATTAAAAATCAGTTCCCAGTGGCTCATTTTATTTTTCGAAGTTTTTTTCAAAATTTTACCCATCACGCAATATCTCTAAAAAAAAGCTTCAAAGTGCCTGATTTTAACCACCCGTCCCCAGTCGTCTTGGACTCCATGCCACTGGACCCTGACCCGATTTCTGTCAAGGATCGTGTGGTGACTGTCTGTGCACCAGTCTCCCCACGTTAAACAAAGTCACGCACAGGCATCCTCCATAAAGGGATACACCCCTACCAGGAGGATCGTCATACTTGTTCGAGTGACCGCCGATGAACTATTATACTATGACGTGTCAAACTCATATTAGGCCAATTTTAGTGTTGTCAATCAACCTATCCCCAGGTGCATGTCTTTGGAGGTGGGAGGAAGCCGGAGTACCAGGAGGGAACCCACGCAGTCACGGGGAGGACATGCAAACTCCACACAGAAAGATCCCGAGGCCGGGATTGAACTCACGACTACTCAGGACCTTCGTATTGTGAGGCAGACGCAGTGTTGACCGTGCTGCCCGACACATACAGGTAAAAGCCAGTAAATTAGAATATTTTGAAAAACTTGATTTATTTCAGTAATTGCATTCAAAAGGTGTAACTTGTACATTATATTTATTCATTGCACACAGACTGATGCATTCAAATGTTTATTTCATTTAATTTTTCGAAGTTTTTTTCAAAATTTTACCCATCACGCAATATCCCTAAAAAAAAGCTTCAAAGTGCCTGATTTTAACCACCCGTCCATTTTCCTGTGACGTCACATAGTGATGCCAATACAAACAAACATGGCGGATAGAACAGCAAGATATAGCGACATTAGCTCGGATTCAGACTCGGATTTTAGCGGCTTAAGCGATTCAACAGATTACGCATGTATTGAAACGGATGGTTGTAGTGTGGAGGCAGGTAGCGAAAACGAAATTGAAGAAGAAACTGAAGCTATTGAGCCATATCGGTTTGAACCGTATGCAAGCGAAACCGACGAAAGCGACACGGGAGAAAGCGAAGACGAATTCGGCGATCGCCTTCTAACCAACGATTGGTATGTGTTTGTTTGGCATTAAAGGAAACTAACAACTATGAACTAGGTTTACAGCATATGAAATACATTTGGCAACAACATGCACTTTGAGAGTGCAGACAGCCCATTTCAGGCGCGCTAAGAACATATATTTTTCCACGATTTTAGCACTCAGGTTAACCATACCTAAATAGACACAAAATACTGCATTACACAAGACTACCCGAATGTACTCGAATGATTGAAAAAAATTAATGTTTTTAAGCTAAATTATTGGTAAACACAGTTTATGTATAATAATTTACGTAAAACCGCGAGTAATGAATAAAGTTTTCATCAATTAATATATTCTGTAGACATACCCTCATCTGCTCTCTTTTCCTGAAAGCTGATCTGTCCAGTTTTGGAGTTGATGTCAGCATCTGCTTTGAGTGTCGCAGGATATCCACACATTCTTGCCATCTCTGTCGTAGCATAGCTTTAGTCGGTAAAGTGTGCGGAACAAACGACTGACCATTTCGTCGGCTTTCCCCACACCCTCGTATTTTGAACAAATTTCGTCCAATTGCTTGCCACTTTCGCATCTTTGGGCCACTGGTGCAACTTGAATCCGTCCCTGTTCGTGTTGTTACACCCTCCGACAACACACCGACGAAAGTGAGAAAATGGCGGATTGCTTCCCGATGTGACGTCACAACGTGACGAGAGCGAATAATAGAAAGGCTTTTAATTCGCCAAAATTCACCCATTTAGAGTTCGGAAATCGGTTAAAAAATATATGGTCTTTTTTCTGCAACATCAAGGTATATATTGACGCTTACATAGGTCTGGTGATAATGTTCCCCTTTAAAGTGCATCCGGCAGTGGAGGCTCCTCTATGGGGTCTTGGGGCACTAGGAGGTTAACCCCTTTACTACTGCTACCCCAGGTGGCCCTTGGCAAAGGCCTAGTACCTGACTGCCCCCTAGCCAGGGATACGGTGAAGACCTCAACGGCGGAGCAGGCGGAAGACGGTAGATTGAAGAACTACCACAACGGCTGCGATGGCGGAAGAAGGCTGCAGCAGAAAAGGGTCCCCAGTCGTCTTGGACTCCATGCCACTGGACCCTGACCCGATTTCTGTCAAGGATCGTGTGGTGACTGTCTGTGCACCAGTCTCCCCACGTTAAACAAAGTCACGCACAGGCATCCTCCATAAAGGGATACACCCCTACCAGGAGGATCGTCATACTCGTTCGAGTGACCGCCGATGAACTATTATACTATGACGTGTCATAGTATAATATATCAAATTAGCTCAGGGGCCGCATGGAGGAAAATCTGTGCACACGCGGGACGGACTATTAAAATCATGGCATTAAAACTAAAAAATAAAGACAACTTCATATTGTTTTCCTTGTCTTACTTTAGCCAAAAATACAACAAACACATTCTGAATATATTACAATAAAAATATAGAAAAAAATACAGGCAGCGGTAAAGTTTAGATCCATGAAGGAAAGAAGAAGGTGAATGAATGTTTATAACTGAATACATTTACATATGCATTCAAATGTGTTTTCTTTTGTATCATTTTTTTTAATGAATTAAGTAACGTTTATGACAACCTTTTTCCAAAACACAATATACAATGTGAGATATAACAGGATAATGCACACATTTATCAAGTGTTTTCAAAACAGTTACAAAAAAGTGGTGCCCCCAAAAATTTTCTTTGGGACCCCATTTTTATGACTTGATGGGGTCCAACACAGAAAAACAGACAACATTCACACTCACATTCACACACTAGGGCCAATTTTAGTGTTGTCAATCAACCTATCCCCAGGTGCATGTCTTTGGAGGTGGGAGGAAGCCGGAGTACCAGGAGGGAACCCACGCAGTCACGGGGAGGACATGCAAACTCCACACAGAAAGATCCCGAGGCCGTGATTGAACTCACGACTACTCAGGACCTTCGTATTGTGAGGCAGACGCAGTAACCCCTCCACCACCGTGCTGCCCGACACATAGGTAGTATGACATATTATGAAATTAATGTACTTTTTGTAACAAAAACCATCCAGTTTTTACGATTATTGTGAAAGCAATTCAGGAATCATTTTTTGCAAAATCCTGCTCACAAAGAAGTACAAAAACCAAACAAAGCTTTAAAAAAAAATCATCAGCACGCATGTAATTCGCTAAAGTCGGAACTTAACTAATACGATTATCACTGGACTAAATGAGACAACCATAATCATAGTGTCGACGTATAACAAGGAAAACATTTGTACGGCCGTTTCTTTGGCATCCTTTGATTGCCTGCCCTCCTGTATGCTTATGTATGATAAATCTGATGTATAGTACTTGCTAACGTTGCAAATACTTGCTGCTGCTAACCTTATTCGCTTGCAAAACAATTACAACCTTTTTTTGGATTTCTTAGCAACTTGCAAGTAGCATAGTTGGCTGATTTACCTAAATTCCACTTCTCAACTATGGGGGGAGCCTTGGAGAAAAACAATCACTTTGAACTTCTCTACTACTAGTAATGTTTACCTTTAGGTTTTCTTTGTCAAGACGAGCTGTTTGACAGGGTTCTGTTTTGAGTTTATTTTTATTTCGAACATGCAAGCATACAACATGATACATCACAATTTCCAGTTTCTCTTTTTGAAATTAAACACGGTAAAGTGATATACAGAATTATCATCGGACTAAATGTGACAATCGTATTCGTATGGACGCTACATCGGCTTGTAACAAAGAAAACAATGTTACGGTTGCAGATGGGTATAGAATTCTGTACTTTAAATAGGCCCCGACTAAATTCCGTAGGTACTATCGGGTATTGATTCAAGTAAAATCAAACAGTGCCATATTATGATATCTTTGTTGCAGGGGACGTCACGTCCGGTTGCAGACTAGGGTTGTCCCGATACCAATAATTTATGTCGATACTTTGATACATTTCCAAAAAAAAGGGAACTACGAAAAAAATTTAATTTTGGCTTTATTTTAACAGAAAATATTACAATACAATAAACATATGTTTTCTATTGCACTCAAAGAACAATTATAGAAGGTTAAAATGTAAATTAAAGGGCATAAAACACATTGTGTTTTTCTTGTTGCACTCAAAGAACAATTTACAATTTTCCATAATCAAGAATTAGCTTAGAATATAGTAAAACAGCTTTATTAACATAACATTACTTAAATTCCACTTCTCAACAATGGGGGGAGCCTTGGAGAAAAACAATCATTTTGAACTTCTACTACTAGCAATGTTTAATTTTCTTTGTCAAGACAAGTTTTTTGACAGGGCTCTGTTTTGAAATTAAAGGCGGAAAAGTGATATACAGAATTATCATCCGACTAAATGTGACAATCATATTCGTGTGGACGCTACATCGGCTTGTAACAAGAAAAGCAATGTTACGGTTAGAGATGGGTATAGAATTCGGCACTTCAAATAGGCCCCGACTAAATTCCGTCGGTACTACCGAGCATCGATTCACGTATTGTTCAGACTTTGTAGCATGCTAAAACAATCACATCTGTTATTTCGGAATTTTTAGCCAGTTTGCAAGTAGAATCGTTGGCTGATTTACCTAAATTCCACTTCTCAACTATGGGGGGAGCCTTGGAGAAAAACAATCACTTTGAACTTCTACTACTAGCAATGTTTACCGTTTTCTTTGTCAAGACCAGTTGATTGACAGGGTTCTGTTTTTAAAATTAAACACGGTTAAGTGATATATAGAATTATCATCCGACTAAATGTGACAATCATATTCGTGTGGACGCTACATCGGCTTGTAACAAGAAAAGCAATGTTACGGTTAGAGATGGGTATAGAATTCGGCACTTCAAATAGGCCCCGACTAAATTCCGTAGGTACTACCGGGTAATGATTCACATCAAATCAAACGGTGCCATATTTCGATATCTTTGTTGCAGGGGACGTCATGTCCGGTTGCAGACTAGGGGATGTCCCGATACCAATAATTTGGTACCGGTACCAAAATGTATATCGATACTTTACGATACTTTTCCAAATAAAGGGAACTACGAAAAAATTTGAATTTTGGTTTATTTCAACAGTTAAATTAAAGGGCATTAAACACATTGTGTTTTTCTTGTTGCACTCAAAGAACAATTTACACTTTTCCATAATCAAGAATTAGGTTAGAATATAGTAAAACAGCTTTATTAACATAACATTACTTACATTCCACTTCTCAATTATGGGGGGAGCCTTGGAGAAAAACAATCAATTTGAACTTCTACTACTAGCAATGTTTAATTTTCTTTGTCAAGACCGTTTTTTTGACAGGGTTCTGTTTTGAAATTAAATGCGGAAAAGTGATATACAGAATTATCATCCGACTAAATGTGACAATCATATTCGCTTGGACGCTACATCGGCTTGTAACAAGGAAAACAGTGTTACGGTTAGGGATGGGTATCGAATTGGGTGCTTTTAATAGACCCCGACTAAATTCCGTCAGTACTACCGAGCATCGATTCACGTATTGTTCAGACTTTGTAGCATGCTAAAACAATCACATCTGTTATTTCGGAATTTTTAGCCAGCTTGCAAGTAGAATCGTTGGCTGATTTACCTAAATTCCACTTCTCAACTATGGGGGGAGCCTTGGAGAAAAACAATCACTTTGAACTTCTACTACTAGCAATGTTTACCGTTTTCTTTGTCAAGACCAGTTGATTGACAGGGTTCTGTTTTTAAAATTAAACACGGTTAAGTGATATATAGAATTATCATCCGACTAAATGTGACAATCATATTCGTGTGGACGCTACATCGGATTGAAACAAGAAAAGCTATGTTACGGTTAGAGATGGGTATAGAATTCGGCACTTCAAATAGGCCCCGACTAAATTCCGTAGGTACTACCGGGTAATGATTCACGTCAAATCAAACGGTGCCATATTTCGATATCTTTGTTGCAGGGGACGTCACGTCCGGTTGCAGACTAGGGTTGTCCCGATACCAATAATTTGGTACCGGTACCAAAATGTATTTCGATACTTTACGATACTTTTCCAAATAAAGGGAACTACGAAAAAATTTAAATTTTGGTTTATTTTAACAGTTAAATTAAAGGGCATTAAACACATTGTGTTTTTCTTGTTGCACTCAAAGAACAATTTACACTTTTCCATAATCAAGAATTAGGTTAGAATATAGTAAAACAGCTTTATTAACATAACATTACTTACATTCCACTTCTCAATTATGGGGGGAGCCTTGGAGAAAAACAATCAATTTGAACTTCTACTACTAGCAATGTTTAATTTTCTTTGTCAAGACCGTTTTTTTGACAGGGTTCTGTTTTGAAATTAAATCCGGAAAAGTGATATACAGAATTATCATCCGACTAAATGTGACAATCATATTCGCTTGGACGCTACATCGGCTTGTAACAAGGAAAACAGTGTTACGGTTAGGGATGGGTATCGAATTGGGTGCTTTTAATAGACCCCGACTAAATTCCGTCAGTACTACCGAGCATCGATTCACGTATTGTTCAGACTTTGTAGCATGCTAAAACAATCACATCTGTTATTTTGGAATTTTTAGCCAGCTTGCAAGTAGAATCGTTGGCTGATTTACCTAAATTCCACTTCTCAACTATGGGGGGAGCCTTGGAGAAAAACAATCACTTTGAACTACTACTAGCAATGTTTACCGTTTTCTTTGTCAAGACTAGTTGATTGACAGGGTTCTGTTTTTAAAATTAAACACGGTTAAGTGATATATAGAATTATCATCCGACTAAATGTGACAATCATATTCGTGTGGACGCTACATCGGCTTGTAACAAGAAAAGCAATGTTACGGTTAGAGATGGGTATAGAATTCGGCACTTCAAATAGGCCCCGACTAAATTCCGTAGGTACTACCGGGTAATGATTCACGTCAAATCAAACGGTGCCATATTTCGATATCTTTGTTGCAGGGGACGTCACGTCCGGTTGCAGACTAGGGTTGTCCCGATACCAATAATTTGGTTCCGGTACCAAAATGTATATCGATACTTTACGATACTTTTCCAAATAAAGGGAACTATGAAAACATTTCAATTTTGGCTTTATTTTAACAGTTAAATTAAAGGGCATTAAACACATTGTGTTTTTCTTGTTGCACTCAAAGAACAATTTACAC
This sequence comes from Nerophis lumbriciformis, assembly GCF_033978685.3. Lineage (NCBI taxonomy): Eukaryota > Metazoa > Chordata > Actinopteri > Syngnathiformes > Syngnathidae > Nerophis > Nerophis lumbriciformis. Next base: position 6,907,365 of record NC_084556.2, read on the forward strand.
TTTTCCATAATCAAGAATTAGGTTAGAATATAGTAAAACAGCTTCATTAACATAACATTACTTACATTCCACTTCTCAATTATGGGGGGAGCCTTGGAGAAAAACAATCAATTTGAACTTCTACTACTAGCAATGTTTAATTTTCTTTGTCAAGACCGTTTTTTTGACAGGGTTCTGTTTTGAAATTAAATGCGGAAAAGTGATATACAGAATTATCATCCGACTAAATGTGACAATCATATTCGCTACATCGGCTTGTAACAAGGAAAACAGTGTTACGGTTAGGGATGGATATCGAATAGGGTGCTTTTAATAGACCCCGACTAAATTCCGTCAGTACTACCGAGCATCGATTCACGTATTGTTCAGACTTTGTAGCATGCTAAAACAATCACATCTGTTATTTTGGAATTTTTAGCCAGCTTGCAAGTAGAATCGTTGGCTGATTTACCTAAATTCCACTTCTCAACTATGGGGGGAGCCTTGGAGAAAAACAATCACTTTGAACTTCTACTACTAGCAATGTTTACCGTTTTCTTTGTCAAGACCAGTTGATTGACAGGGTTCTGTTTTTAAAATTAAACACGGTTAAGTGATATATAGAATTATCATCGGACTAAATGTGACAATCATATTCGTGTGGACGCTACATCGGCTTGTAACAAGAAAAGCAATGTTACGGTTAGAGATGGGTATAGAATTCGGCACTTCAAATAGGCCCCGACTAAATTCCGTAGGTACTACCGGGTAATGATTCACGTCAAATCAAACGGTGCCATATTTCGATATCTTTGTTGCAGGGGACGTCATGTCCGGTTGCAGACTAGGGGATGTCCCGATACCAATAATTTGGTACCGGTACCAAAATGTATATCGATACTTTACGATACTTTTCCAAATAAAGGGAACTACGAAAAAATTTAAATTTTGGTTTATTTTAACAGTTAAATTAAAGGGCATTAAACACATTGTGTTTTTCTTGTTGCACTCAAAGAACAATTTACACTTTTCCATAATCAAGAATTAGGTTAGAATATAGTAAAACAGCTTTATTAACATAACATTACTTACATTCCACTTCTCAATTATGGGGGGAGCCTTGGAGAAAAACAATCAATTTGAACTTCTACTACTAGCAATGTTTAATTTTCTTTGTCAAGACCGTTTTTTTGACAGGGTTCTGTTTTGAAATTAAATGCGGAAAAGTGATATACAGAATTATCATCCGACTAAATGTGACAATCATATTCGCTTGGACGCTACATCGGCTTGTAACAAGGAAAACAGTGTTACGGTTAGGGATGGGTATCGAATTGGGTGGTTTTAATAGGCCCCGACTAAATTCCGTCGGTACTACCGAGCATCGGTTCACGTATTGTTCAGACTTTGTAGCAATTGCATCCGTTTTTTCGGAATGGTTAGCCAGCTTGCAAGTAGAATCGTTGGCTCGATTCGGCAAATGCCCGTTCTCTGCTGCCGATTTACGAAAACTAAATTTTGCAATTGTCATGGGGGGAGCCTCGGAGAAAATGACGTCCGGTTTTTTGACCACACGTTGCAAACTTTACCAGGAAAAAATTGCTAGTTTTTGCCAGATCGGACAACCGGCAGAGGATTGGATGCCTCCCACCATCCTGACTGGACAAAACTAAAATGTTGCTGTCGAACATAAAAAGCTACTAAATAAAAACAATATTTCATTGCGCGGCATTAGAAGATGACCAAGACAGATGGTCTCACAAGCGAGAACACTGCCCCCCCAGAGACGCTCCCAAATATTTTGTCAAATCACGATGCACTGATGGAGCGACGAGGCGACCTCGTTGCCGGACCAACAATATACGCGAGCGGCATCTGGGGAATGGCTAAGTGGAGCAGCACTTTAATCCTCATTAAAAAAAACAGTGGCAGTCATGATGAGTTCAGTTGGCCGTTGCGCCCGGAGAGCGCCTCGCTTGTTTGGCTACGGGGGCTGCTGTGTGAAAAATGACTTCCTCCACGTTGCACAAAGTCAACACTGGGATGAACCTCCCCTGTTTGCTCCTTTGATTTCCCACAGGGGAAGCGGTGGCGTTTCAGGGGGGACCGCCCATCATTCATCGTCTTGCGAGCAGAGAGGGGGCTGTCAAATCCCTACAAATCTTCACACAACACCCAAGCAGGCTCAGCAGGATTATAAAAGAGCAAATTGTTATGACTGTGCCCCCTCGCACGTGAGGAGAAACCCACAATACAAGTCACGGATTCCTCGCGCAAGGGGGGGGAGGAAACCAATTGGGTCTGTGCCGCGTATAAAAATAAGGTTTTAACCACATAAAAGGTTAATGCTATTATGTAAATTCTCCCATCCTTGTTTATTTATTTATTTGTGACACGGTATGGGGGGGGTGGGGGGAGGGGGGGTGAACAGACGGCTGACTTTGACTCGTTGGCAGTAATTAATTATCAAGCCCTAGAAAGCACAGTAGGGGTGTTGGCGTGGCTTCAAGGGGACACCAGTGGTGGACATGATGACAGTTTCATATTTAGCACCCTCTAGCACTTGTTGGTTGGTTGGCTGAAGTTCTTGGTTGTAGGTCTGGACCAGGGGTCGGCAACCTTTACCAGTCAAAGAGCCATTTTGACCAGTTTCACAAATTGAAGATAACAATGGGAGCCACAAAAAAATTTTGAAATTTAAAATGAAATAACACTGCATAAAAAGTATTTTTCTGCTTTGTGCTATGTATAAACCAGAGGTCTCAGACACGCTGCCCATACCTTAATATGGAATTTGAATGCTGGTGCGGCACGTGGGTTTTATATGATTGGCGCTTGCCAGCGTCATGCGTGCCGTGATGGTACAGCATATAGCACCCACTTCAACCAGCGTGCCTGATCAGCCACACGTTGAATGGGGCTTCCGCTTGCTCACGTAGGTGACAGCAAGGCATACTTGGTCAACAACCACACAGGTTACACTGACGGTGGCAGTATAAAAAAAAAAAAAAACTTTAACACTCTTACAAATAATGCGCCACACTGTGAACCCACACCAAACAAGAATGACAAACACATTTCGGGAGAACATCTGCACCGTAACACAACATAAACACAACAGGACAAATACCCAGAATCCCATGCAGCCCTAACTCTTCCGGGCTACATTATACACCCCCGCTACCAAACCCCGCCCACCTCAACCGACGCACAGTTTTCTGCGAGAGGCATTGAAATCCGGAAGTCTCTTGGGAAAATGGGGGGGGGGCAAGTAAGCTGCTGAGCCGCATCAGAGTGATCAAAGAGCCGCATGCGGCTCCGGAGCCGCGGGTTGCCGACCCCTTGTCTGGACAAGGACATCATAGTTATCCTCATCATCATCATCATCAACGCTAGTGATTAGCTCTGTCTGTATCGCAATGGCGGAATTTAGTAACGTAATAATATTTAACAATATTTATTACTAGCGTTTTGTTATTAAGAATTTAAGATTTTTACATAGTGAAAATGTGTCAATAGGGAGAAAAAAATGGCAAGATTTATTTTTATTTAAAATCCACACATTATTATTATTATTATCATTTTTGTATAAAATTATTTATTTTTGTTTTTCTTTGTTTTTAAACACCGTTATTTCACAGGAATATTAAAAAAACATACAGTACAGGCCAAAAGGTCGGGCACACCATCTCATTTCAATGCGTTTTCTTTATTTTCATGACTATTTACATTGTAAATTGTCACTGAAGGCATCAAAACTAGGACACCTGTGAAGTTAAAACTACCTCTTGAAGCTCATCGAGAGAATGCCAAGAGTGTGCAAAACAGTAATCAGAGCAAAGGGTGGCTATTTTGAAGAAACTAGAATATAAAACCTGTTTTCAGATATTTCACCTTTTTTTGTTAAGTACATAACTCCACATGTTTTCATTCATAGTTTTGATGCCTTCAGTGACAATCTACAATGTAAATAGTCATGAAAATAAAGAACCCCTTCATATCCCACAACCCGGATTGTAAATAATGTAAATAATGTAAATAATTCAATGTATATACTCTGATGATTATCTTGTGTGATGACTGTATTATGATGTTGGTATATATTTGATAGTATATATCTGTATCATGAATCAATTTAAGTGGACCCCGACTTAAACAAGTTGAAAAACTTATTTGGGTGTTAGCATTTAGTGGTCAATTGTACGGAATATGTACTTCACTGTGCAACCTACTAATAAAAGTTTCAATCAATCAAAAAAAAACACGCATTGAATGAGAAGGTGTGTCCAAACTTTTGGCCTATACTGTATATTATCATAAAATGAATATTGTATTTAAATTTGTACATTTCAATTATTTGATTTAAATGAAATACCTCGAATAAAATGTCACTGTTTATTGAATATGTTCTCATTTTCAAACACATTCATTTCACAGGGATAATACAGTAAATCTATGAACATATTTGTAAAATATTATGAATGACAAGTAAAATAATGTACTAATATTCAAAATATTATATTGAAATATAATTATTTCCGTAAAAATATGTTTTAACCTTTTACATCAAATCATTTAAATTACATTTCATACAATGCATGTTTAACACCGTATTTTTACAACAAAAAACATCTACTATCAATATGTTTGTAGAGTATTTTAAATGACAGGTAATTAAAAAAATAATAATTTAATAATAAAACTTTGAAATTAAACTATTAATTGAAATAATTCATTTAACTATTGAATATTTAAATTATATTTAACAATTATTTTTGTTATTCTGTATAGCTGTTGTACAGGAATAGTAAAGTTTATTTTTTATAGTATTTTAAATGGTACAAAATCAAAAAAGTCATCGTAATAATATATGTTTATTTTGGGAATAACGTTTTTTACAGCAAACATTGAGACTTAATCAACAACACCACTGCTAGTTGTAGCCGACTGCTGCCTTCTACTTATTTTGCCTCAATTGCTAACATGACATTTAAAATAATGTCAAATAAAACAGGTGTCATCAAATTTAATCAGCAATTCAAAACATCACAATTCATGTCGCAATAATGACAGGATGAATAAATTACTTTGCCTAATCTTAAAACCCCTAAAATGTAAATATTTTAAATTTTTTTGGCTATTTTTAACTAGATGTAAATGTATACAAATAACAAATATTAGTTTATTATTCTTCGGTCAATGGTCAACAAAATAAACAAACAGTTGCACATTCATAGATTGAAAATGAAAATGAAAATGTTGATAAAATAAAGCATGCAAAAAGAAAAAGGGGAATAAAAACAAGCTTAGTCAGCGAATGATCTCTTCACCCATAATCAGCGGCATGGAAGATGCATGACATACTAGCATATGCTGTGACAACACACCCCTAGGCCAATCAGCACAATTTGGAAATGCAACTGCGTGTGACAGACGGAGAAAGTCAGATGAATGAACACTAGAACGGGGAGGGGGTCAATTGTCAGCCAACACCGATCTCACTTGCCCCCCCATTCGTCACACGCTGAAGATTTATGAAGAACAAAGAAAACCCAAATCACTGCAGAACACACTGGCATGGTTCAAAAATCAATGAGGTAAAATCCCATGCGGTTTCTAAAGTCAGTTCTATTCTACAGCCTGAGCTAACCTTAAGTCACGTCTCCCCGACAAGCAACATACCGTATTTTTCGGACTTTAACCCTGTAAGACCCAAATATAGAAAAAAATAAAAAAATAAAAAAAATTTGACCTTTCAGATGTTGTTGTAGATTTGATGCAGAAACTGAGGAGTTGAAAAAAATAAATGTTTAAGTATGTTTTTAGAGAAATGTTGTAATATTGCAACATTGGGCTTTGATGGGAGCAGAATTTCTGTATTTGTACTCACGTTGTCTGAACAACTAAGGGTTCATTAGCAGGGTTGATTGCTTACGTATCCCCATAACGGTATATACCAGGGGTCGGCAACCCGCGGCTCTTTGATCACTCTGATGCGGCTCAGCAGCTTCCTTGCTGAACCCCCCAATTTTCCCGTGAGACTTCCGGATTTCAGTGCCTCTCGCAGAAAACTCCCGAGATTAATATTCACCCATTTTCACCCTCATGGCTATAATAAGGGCGTGCCATGATGGTACAACATTTGACGCCCTCTACAATCTGTATTAACAGCGTGCCAGCCAAACACTTGTTATACAATATACATTTTCTGCTTGCACACGTACGTGACAGCAAGGCATACTTGGTCAACAGCCACACAGGTTACACTGACGGTGGTCATATAAAACAACTTTAACACTCTTACTAATAATGCGCCACACTTTGAATCAAAACCAAACAAGAATGACAAACACATTTCTGGAAAACATCTGCACCTTAAAAAATTACAGTTGGTACAAAATGCGGCTGCTAGACTTTTGACAAGAACAAGAAAGTTTGATCATATTACGCCTATACTGGCTCACCTGCACTGGCTTCCTGTGCACTTAAGAAGTGACTTTAAGGTTTTACTACTTACGTATAAAATACTACACGGTCTAGCTCCGTCCTATCTTGTCGATTGCATTGTACCATATGTCCCGGCAAGAAATCTGCGTTCAAAGAACTCCGGCTTATTAGTGATTCCCAGAGCCCAAAAAAAGTCTGCGGGCTATAGAGCGTTTTCTATTCGGGCTCCAGTACTATGGAATGCCCTCCCGGTAACAATTAGAGATGCTACCTCAGTAGAAGCATTTAAGTCCCATCTTAAAACTCATTTGTATACTCTAGCCTTTAAATAGCCCCCCTGTTAGACCAGTTGATCTGCCGTTTCTTTTCTTTTCTCCTCTGCTCCCCTTTTCCTTGAGGGGGGGGGGGCACAGGTCCGGTGGCCATGGATGAAGTGCTGGCTGTCCAGAGTCGGGACCCGGGGTGGACCGCTCGCCTGTGCATCGGCTGGGAACATCTCTACGCTGCTGACCCGTCTCCGCTCGGGATGGTGTCCTGCTGGCCCCACTATGGACTGGACTCTTACTATTATGTTGGATCCACTATGGACTGGACTCTCACAATATTATGTCAGACCCACTCGACATCCATTGCTTTCGGTCTCCCCTAGAGGGGGGGGGGTTACCCACATATGCGGTCCTCTCCAAGGTTTCTCATAGTCATTCACATCGACGTCCCACTGGGGTGAGTTTTTCCTTGCCCGTATGTGGGCTTTGTACCGAGGATGTCGTTGTGGCTTGTGCAGCCCTTTGAGACACTTGTGATTTAGGGCTATATAAATAAAGATTGATTGATTGATTGATTGACCTTAACACAACATAAACACAACAGAACAAACACCCAGAATCCCATGCAGCCCTGACTCTTCCGGGCTACATTATACACCCCTGCTACCACCAAACCCCGCCCCCACCCCAACCCTGCTCCCTCACACATCAACCCCCCCCCCCCCCTCTCTGTGCGGTTGAGGTGGGCGGGGTTTGGTGGGGGGGGGTGTATAATGTATCCCGGAAGAGTTAGGGCTGCATGGGATTCTGGGTATTTGTCCTGTTGTGTTTATGTTGTGTTACGGTGCAGATGTTCTCCCGAAATTTGTTTGTCATTCTTGTTTGGTGTGGATTCACAGTGTGGCGCATTATTAGTAAGAGTGTTAAAGTTTTTGTTTTTTATACCGCCACCGTCAGTGTGACCTGTGTGGTTGTTGACCAAGTATGCCTTGCTGTCACCTTACGTGAGCAAGCAGAAGCCCAATACAACGTGTGGCTGATCAGGCACGCTATGTAGTGGGTGCTATATTCTGTACCATCACGGCACGCATGACGCTGACAAGCGCCATTCATTTAAAACCTGCGTGCCGCACCAGCTTTCAAATTCCACATAAAGGTGTGGTCAGCGTGTCTGAGACCCCTGGTTTATACATAGCACAAAGCAAAAAAAAAATTGTATGCAGTGTTATTTCATTTGAAATTTAAAAAAAAATTTGCGGCTCCCATTGTTTTCTATAATTTGTGAAACTGGTCAAAATGGCTCTTTGACTGGTAAAGGTTTCCGACCCCTCGTATATACCATTAATAATAATCAGACAGTTATACTTTTATGAAGTCATCTATTACAAATGTAAAAAATATGAAACAAGATAAAACTCTTAAAAAACGCTTTTGCCCCCTCTTTTTTTCTTTGCATGACATTGGTCATGAAGACTTTCATTGGTGGTGAAAGTCCTAAAAACAGTCCCTGTCGTCTGTAAAAACCAAGGCGAACATCACACTTTCTGCATTGTGTGTTGGTGTATCCTGTATTGCAGTGTCTGCAGCATCATCATCTCATCCACAGAGTTGTGCTCTTCTAGTACCACCTACAGGCATTTCTCTCCGAATGAATCAAGCCAGAGTCTGAGTTTCCATAGTTTGTCTTTCTTTTCCGTCTCAGATACTGTCATGTTGTTTACAAAATGTAATGACGTCAACAGGGATTGGAATCTGTTTGCTTGGCATCACATCAGCAACAGGTGGTGGACCAAGTGCTCAGGGTAAACAACAGTGTCTGCCTGGTAAGTCGCTTTGGACAAAAGCGTCCAAATTCCATCAATGGATTAATGGCTCTAATTATCATACTAAAAGGAAAACATGCATACCCCCATTACATCCACACATGCAGGAACATTCCTTTCGCCAGAACTGAATCGTCTGTTGATATCCTCTTTGTGGACAAAGTCATGGAATTTCAGGTCAAGCTGATCAATTAACTACATTTCTTAGAGATAAACTTTTAAATCAGTCACCAGAACACAACACAAGGGTAGAATGTATACTATCCATGTACAGAGAAAATACTTCAGGCAGTGATGTAGTGGAGGGAATACAACCTGTTTGAGCCCACTGCAACACGCCAGCATTTTGACTACCACTAACACCCAGTGTTGTATAAATGCAACAATTATATAACAAGCTCTAAATGAAATTTGATGCATCTGTTCCTCAATAACTACTAGAGATGCGCGGTTTGCGGGCACAACCGCGGAGTCCGCAAATTATCCGCGGATCGGGCGGATGAAATTCAAAAAAATTAGATTTTATCCGCGGCTCGGGTCGGGTCGGGCGGTTGAAATAAAAAAAAATTAGATTTTAAATAGATTCAGGCGGGTGGCAGTTAAACCAATTCGGAAATATATATACATAGTTAAATGTTGTTACCCACATACGAAAGACGAGCAGGCACCTGCTGCATATGCCACAACAGAAGAAAAAAAAGAAAAAGAGATGGACACTTTTACGGAGCGGAGAAGGGACGCCTCGCCGGGGTCCGGGACCGAGGCCCCTTCCCCCGAGAGTGCCCCACCGGGAGCCGTAGCTGAGGCGATCCGCGAGAAGGGCCCGACGCACGTCCAGGGTCACCACCGCGCCCACCGCACCGACACCCCGCCTCGTCCGCCTTCGCCGCGGCCGGCGTCACGCGCAGCAGGTAAGCAGCTTACCTGCCCGCCACCCCCGTGGCCGGGGGCTCGTAACAGGGGTCACTCCGCGCGCTCCGCCCGCTCAGCTTACCTGCCCGCCACCCCTGTTGCCGGGGGCGCGTAACAGGGGTCACTCCGCGCGCAGTGCGCTCACGAAAGGGGTGGGGCTCACCCTGGTTGATATAGACAGCAGGACGGTGGCCATGGAAGTCGGAACCCGCTAAGGAGTGTGTAACAACCCACCTGCCGAATCAACTAGCCCTGAAAATGGATGGCGCTGGAGCGTCGGGCACATACCCGGCCGTCGCCGGCAGCGAGACGCGCTTGGAGGTGCGCTCAGCGCGGCTCCCATATGATTGCGCACTGGTGTGCGTCTGGGTCGTGACAGCGTGGCACGCGAATGTCTGTGCTGCATTGGATCAGTCTCCTTTCTTTAACAGGCAAAAGCTTTATAACCTCACTAATGCCTTGCATCGTCTATATTAGATATATAACAACGGGCGGGTGCGGGCGGGTGCGGTTCTGATCAAATGTTACATCGGGTGGATGGCGGATGGTTGACGACTTTCTGATGCGGTTGCGGATGAAATAATTGCCTATCCGCGCATCTCTAATAACTACATATTTACATGCTCTAGACATTGTAATAACAACCAAAAAATATATAAAAGACATTTTACTTACTTGAATCTGATGAATCCAGTCCAATGAATCAAATAGATGTTGTTCGAAGGAAACCTTGAGAGGCTGTGTGTGTTCATGGCCAGAAGGCGTGACTTATAAACAAATGTACAATTCAATAGCCTTGTGAGACTGAACAATAGGACCCAATGACTATGTAAATGTGGCAAAAAATAAAATAAAAAAATATAGCAGATTGTTTTTTAGGATGGTTAAAGGTAACGTTGTAATTTTACAACAAGGGGTGTTACAGGGATAAGGCGCACTTAAATCCTTTCATTTTCTCAAAACTCGACAGTGCGCCTTATAACCCGGTGTGCTTAATGTACGGCATAATTTTGGTTGTGCTCACTGACCTCAAACTTATTTTATTAGGTACATGGCGAAATGATAAGTGTGAGCAGTAGATAGCAGTCACACATAAGAGATACGTGTGGACTGCAATATGACTCACACCAAAATGTTATATGTTCCATTGAAAATATAGAACATTACACACGGGGCTCAACAATCTATCAAAATGTTTTAGTACAACTTTGGTAAGCTATGAAGCCGCACCACTTGATGGATTGTACTGTGCTTCAACATAGGAGTATTATTATGGTGTGTGTATAAGGTAAGACATATAATCTGGCATTTTGTTTTGCAATATTATGCAAAAGCAACTTTTCTTACCTTCTGGTACCTGCTGATCTGTATTTGGGATCTGCATAGCTCCTGAAAATTAGCGCGCGTCCAATTTTGTAGTTTGTGCCGACACCGTAGTTGATAAGCTTCTTCTTTTACTCTATCTTCTTGTTATGGGACATTCATCCTCCGCTGTTGCCATTTCTAATATAAAGTAGTGTAAAGTTCTTACTTATATCTGTCAGTAAACTCGCCATGAAAGTGCTAAAACATACCGGTGTAGTGAGTTTACATTATTCACACAAAGAACTTTAGTTATTAGAGTTCTGGTCAGACGGTTTTTCACGGGACACATTTCCTGCGTTGTTATCGCACTAGTGAGCGACGGATGAGGAGATGCTGCTTCATTATTGATTTAAGTAAAGTCTGAATGTCATTAAAACAGTTAGCTCCACCTTTTGACACTTCTTCCACGCCCGTCCTTGCACGCTACACCGCTACAACAAAGATGATGGGGAGAAGACGCTGCCGAAGGTGAGCCATGTGAATAAGACCGCCCACAAAACCTGAAGCGACTGTCAGAAAGCGGCTTGAAGATGATCTGTAAAACAATCTATAAAACATTTTGACCAATTTGATACTTAATACAAACAGTACGATAGCTATCTTAAATGTTATCACTTTTTGGTCAAATCGCATATCATTTCATCAATTCATCAGCATAAAGATATTTTTCAGATTACCTTGGAATGGAATCAGGCTTCTTCGAAATGCAGATTATAACCCATTCTAATCAAAAGCGGCTACTTTAGTGTAAACAGACAGATTGGATGAACCTGATCGCTGTTGTGCAGCCCTTTGAGACACTTGTGATTTAGGGCTATATAAATAAACATTGATTGATTGATTGATTGATCGCTGAAAAACATGGTCAATGCCATCGAAACATGACAAATTGTGACAAATAATTGTGTCGACGAATACACATGCGCCTTTACACAAAAAACCCACCCACGGCAAACTGAAACATAAGACATTTAAAACGGTCAGTGCAAGCCTAATATCGTCAAAATACCCTAACATAACAAAATACATATGGACCTTTACACCAAAAACACTGAATAAAAACACAATCGCTGTAAATCAAAATGTTAACATGAATAATATGTGTATGATTAGTGTGTTATACTTCCACATAAACTGACAAATTTGATAAACATGGTAAATACAAGTAATTACAAACACACCCACGCTGAAGAAACATAACGTTGGTAACAGCAAACGTTTAAAATGGTCAGTGTAAGCCTAATATCATCAAACTACGCCAACATATCAATATACACATGTGCCTTTACACAAAAAACACACCCACGGTGGAAAAGACACACCCACTGTAAATCAAAATGTTTATAAGATATCAATAAAGCAGGAGCTCATAATTCATGTTTTGTTCGTACACAGCTCGCTCGACAGTGCATATGGTTGTACTAAGTTACTAACAAGCATGAAGTGCTGCATGTATCATGATCAATATTAAAGTGACTCACTCCATGGGCATATGCACGTTTGGTTGGGCTGGCCGGAGATGGTTTTTCTAAGGCTGAAACGACGCGTCGGCGTAGTCGACATCATCGGTTACGTAAATACGTCGACGCCGTTTTTGTGCGTCGGCGCGTCGCATATTTACGTCACACTACTTTACTGTCATGGCGGAGCGCAAAGCAGACGATGCGAGCGAGGGGAAAAAAGCACGCCAAAAGTCGTCAAAAGTGTGGGAGTATTTCAATAAACGGCCTAATAATGTTGTTGTATGCACACTGTGTCGAGCGGAAATGGCCTATCATAGCAGCACAACGGCTATGAAGGAACATTTGAAAAGAAAACCCCCGACAGCGTTCTTGCCATCACCATCAACAAGTCAATCGTCCGCGTGCGTATACGTTGTCATTATTACACAAAAACATGAATGTGTCATTTGTATCTGCGTTGTAAATTCATAAACTAAAGCACCGTTTCGCTCTGAGAGGCGCGTTTGGCGTGCCTGTTCAGTGTTTACAAAGACGCGCTCCTCTTTAACGCTGTGGAGAGGCGGCGGCGGCGAGCGAGCGGCGAGGCGGGGCGCGCCGGGAGCGACGCCGCAATCGTGCCCAGGTGCGCGATCCGCGCAGTTGGAAGAGAAAAGACTTTGTGTAAAATTAAAAGATTGTAAACCTGGCAAAGCCGTCTGGCGTTCAGTCTGTCGGTCCTGAAAGAACCCCACGGCACAAGACGTGTCACAAACGCTAACGTTAATTAGTTGTGCAAATACCTTTTACAACATTAACAGTTACATATACTATGTACAAACCAACAATTAACTTTCACTTTAATCATACTATCATTGTTGTGTTATTAAGCAAAATAAGCAATACTTTTACTTTTGTTGAAATGTTTACACTGTACACTTTTTTGTATTGGATGTTTAGCTTTATTTTTGCACATTTTAGCAAATAAGCAATACTTTTACTTTTGTTGAAATGTTTACACTTGTTACAGAATATTTCCGTTTTGCACTTTTTTGTATTGGATGTTTATCTTTATTTTTGCACATTTTAAAGCAAAATAAGCAATACTTTTACTTTTGAAATGCTTATACTATTCCAGAATATTAAGATTTGCACTGGATGTTTACTTTTATATTTGCACATTAAAAAGCAAATAAGCTACTTTTAATTTTGTTAAATGTTAAAAGTTTTAAATGTTTACATTGTTACAGAATATTTTGTCATGTTGTTGTCAATGTTGACTGACTAGTGGCCATACTTTTTTTTTTGTAAATAAAAGCCATGCCTTTTGAAAAAACTGGCCTACATTTATTTTTTCCTCTTCATTTTAAATTTAAAAAAAATCAGTAAAAGGAAAAATAATCCATAGATTAATCGAAAAAATAATCTATAGATTAACCGATTAATCGAAAAAAATAATCTATAGATTAATCGATAGAAAAATAATCGTTAGCTGCAGCCCTAGTTTTTTCCAGTCACATTTGGGTAAGCACGCCATTTATGTCGACATAGCTTTGCTCCAAGTAACACATTTGCAGTATGTATGCTCTAACTTTTCACCCTTCATTTTTGCTGGCTTCTATAACCAGCAGTTCAGCCTCCATATATTCAGCTTCAAAAAGAGAAGGTTATGAATGCTCATTTGTTAAAAAATAGCCATCTTCGTCGTCTATTACCAAGTCTGCCATGATTACAACACACAAGCGTTTGTTTCCGGAAGTAGGAACACACATTTGCTGCCGGAACTCGGCAGTGTGTTGCTATGGGAACGAAAAAAAATGTGCTGAGGAACTAAGTTTCGGTAAACATAATACGGTGAATATTGTTATGAACGTGCATTATAAACTTGCTGTGTGTATATAAAACCTTGATGGAGGGTTTTTAAGTTGTTTTTGAGGGCTTTGAAGACTACTTCCAAGCATTTTTGATCATTTTTTAAATCCTAAAAAAAAAAAATGTTTTAAGATGTGTTCTTGAACACATATGAACAATAGGCAAAATCCCAAAAAAAAGTGCAGTTCTCCTTTAAATTAGAAAGGACTAGCTGCCAGACACCAGCACAGCAATTATGAGGGATATTGTGCATTCTGCCAATGTTTTCGATGTGAACATCTGGTGTTAATGACTAATTATAGAAATCAACCCGTCGTCATTGGTCAGAAATATAATCACACACTGCGGCAGCCATTTCTAGTGTGTGAGGGGCTGGGAGTGGGGGTCCGCCAGTCTGAGGGGGCATGCGGGAACAGATGATTAAGTCAGAGCGCATCGAGTGGTGTTGAGGTTTTTGTTTTTTTCCCTCCTCCACATTTTGATAACATCATTTGGAATGGCAGAGATTCAATTATAGAATACTTTCCACGCAGGGTTTGAATTGATTGCCCTATGGAGGGCTGGAGAGTCTGCAGGATTTTTTGATTTTTTTTTAAACATTCAAAAGATCTGATTTCGTTCTGATTTGAACGCATTTAGTTAGGCAAATATTTCCCCTATACTTTCTTCATTTGGTAAGGCTGTGTATTTTTAATGACATCACGATACCATACACATCACGGCACTTAGCCATATCAACATTGCCATACCGATATTTTTTCCCACGATACAAAACACTCCATTATTATCAATTGGGTTAGCAATGGGAAAAGAAACGGGCATTACGTTGTTTATTGCGTGCCTCGAGAGCTTTGTTGGAGGCATTCGACGCATGCGATGAAAAACCTGCCAAATGCGGAAATAGCTCGCGAACCGACGTGTTCTTTATTGGGAGGCAGCAAGCCAGCAAGACTTACGCTAAAGCCAAAATGACAGCAACTTTGGCGGGTGTTGTCAATGTTTGCACCACACGGAGACGACCTTTAAGCAATGCTACTAATTACTACTGTCTCATTTCCCAGTCAAATTAATTTATATGCAAATAAAACCGCCCGCACACGTTGCAAACTTTTATCAGGAGCCTTTGGGGGAAAGAGTTTTTACTCTTTAAATCCCGTCTGATCCAAAGAAAAAAAAAGTCCACCACCCAAGTCAATGGGATGTTGGAATTAAAACTAATGAAGACGTCGAAGACTGAGAAGTGTGATCAGTGACTTCACACATTTAGGCCAAACTCCGCTCCTTCGTGTCTCCAGAGGTCTATATGACTAATTTAGTGTTCTGAGCACTGGCGCTCAAAAGTGGTGTGATCACTCAGCATGGATACAAAACCATTTTTCCCAAGATCTGCGCAAAATATTCTGGATTTAACAAATCTGTTGGTTCACGTTCGAGTGGGGGAATTACATACGCCTTTGCAGGGTTGAGTTAATTCATGATAGCCATCTTACTCTGTCACAATGAGGAGGCAGGGCCTTGAAAATAAAACATTTATTTAGCATTTTGCTAAGTTTACCTAAATTTAAAAGAGATAAACAAACATTTTTGAAAGAAAAAAAATGCGGTGGGGGTCACTTTGATACATTTTGTTCATTAAAGATTAGGGGTTCACAAAAAAACCAAATTTTCGCCCCCAAATAATTGGATTTAAGAAAAAATTTTAAGGAATACATTTTTAAATAATCATGTTAATAGATATTACATTAAAATGTGCTTAATTACTTATAACACAAAGCCAAAATGTGGCTGTTTTTTGTTTTTTTTATTTTAGTGCAAATAAAGAATTAGCTGCACACTGCAAAAAAAAAAAATATATATATATATATATTTTTTTTTTTTTTTTTTTTTTTTGCAGTGTGCAGCTAATTCTTTATTTGCACTAAAATAAAAAATAAAAGAAACAGCCACATTTTGGCTTTGTGTTATAAGTAATTAAGCACATTTTAATGTAATATCTAATAACATGATTATTTAAAAATGTATTCCTAAAAAATTTTCTTAAATCCAATTATTTGGGGCCGAAAATTAGTTTTTTTTGTGAACCCCTAATCTTTAATGAACAAAATGTATCAAAGTGACCCCCACCACATTTTTTTTTCTTTCAAAAAAAAAAAAAAAAAATATATATATATATATATATATATATATATATATATATATATATATATATATATATATATATATAAATATATATATATATATATATATATATTTATTTTTTTTTCCTCCGTTTTAGGCCATTTCAATGAAACCAGAAGGACTTTTTTATAATTTGCAACTTGTATTGAAAAGGTTTCATTATAATTATTATACAAAATAATCCGAATCTGTTTGAAGCCAGAATCTGAATCAAATCGTCACCCCAGGAATCGGAATCAGATCAAATGATAAGGTGCTCAAAGATTATACTTCTCATAAAAGATGTCAAAATATCTTAGCTCTGTGTTATAGTGGACAAAACTAAACAAATGGAATGTCTAATAAAATATCTCAATGTATACATTTTTACAAGTGATGCAACATTTTTTTTTCCCAGCTGATACCAGTAACTTACTGCTTCTCAAAACCGATGCCAATAACCAATAATTAATCCATCTATCCAATCCTTCCGCTCATTTGAGGTCGGGTTGTGAGGGCAGCAGCCTAAGCAGATAAGCACAGACTTCCCTCTCCCCAGCTACTTCGTCCAGCTCCTCCCGGGGGAACCAGATGCGTTCCCAGGCCAGCCGGGAGACATAGTCACCCCAAAGTGTCCTGGGTCTTCCCGTGGCTTCAGACATGCCCTAAACACCTCCATAGGGTGGCATCCTGACCAGATACCCGAACCACCTCATCTGGCTCCTCTTGATGTGGAGGAGCAGCGGCTCTACTTTGAGCTCCTCCCGAATGACAGAGCTTCTCACCCTATCTCTAAGGGAGAGCCCCGCCATCCGACAGAGGAAACTTCATTTCGACCGCTTGTATCCGTGATCTTGTCCTTTCGGTCATAACCCAAAGTTCATAACCATAGGTGAGGATGGGAACGTAGATTGACCGGTAAATTGAGAGCTTTGCCTCGCGGCTCAGCTCCTTCACCACAACGGGTCGATACAGAGTCAGCATCACTGCAGACGCCGCCTGTCGATATCACGATCCACTCTTCCCTCACTTGTAAACAAGACTCCGAGGTACTTGAAATCCTCCACTTGGGGCAAGATCTCCTCCCTAACCCGGAGATGGCACTCCACCCTTTTCCGAGCAAGAACCATGGACTCGGACTTGGAGGTGCTTATTCTCATACCAGTCGCTTCACACTCGGCTGTGAACCGATCCAGTGAGAGCTGAAGATCCAGGCCAGATGAAGCCATCAGGACCACATAATCTGAAAAAAGCAGAGACCTATTCCTAACATGATCCTCTCAACGCCCTGACTGCGCCTAGAAATTCTGTCCATAAATGTTATGAGCAGAATTGGTGACATAGGGCAGCCCTGGCGGAGTCCAACCCTCACTGGAAACGGATCCGACTTACTGCTGGCAATGCGGACCAAGCTGACACAGATCATGCAGGGAGCAGACTGCCACAAACAGACGGTCCGGTACCCCATACTCTCTGAGCACTCCCCACAAGACTTGTCGAGGGACACAGTCGAATGCCTTCTTCAAGTCCACAAAGTACATGTAGACTGGTCAGGCAAACTCCCATGCACCCTCAAGAACCCTGCAGAGAGTAAAGCGCTGGTCCACAGTTCCACGACCAGGACGAAAACCACACTGCTCATCCTGAATCCAAGGTTCAACTATGCGGCCTAGCCTCCTCTCCAGTACACCTGAATAGATCTTACCGGGAAGGCTGAGGAGTGGGATCCCACGATAGTTGGAACACACCCTCCGGTTCCCCTTCTTAAAGGGGAACATTATCACCAGACCTATGTAAGCGTCAATATATACCTTGATGTTGCAGAAAAAAGACCATATATTTTTTTAACCGATTTCCGAACTCTAAATGGGTGAATTTTGGCGAATTAAACGCCTTTCTAATATTCGCTCTCGGAGCGATGACGTCACAACGTGACGTCGCATCGGGAAGCAATCCGCCATTTTCTCAAACACCAAGTCAAATCAGCTCTGTTATTTTCCGTTTTTTCGACTGTTTTCCGTACCTTGGAGACATAATGCCTCGTCGGTGTGTTGTCGGAGGGTGTAACAACACGAACAGGGACGGATTCAAGTTGCACCAGTGGCCCAAAGATGCGTAAGTGGCAAGAAATTGGACGTTTGTTCCGCACACTTTACCGACGAAAGCTATGCTACGACAGAGATGGCAAGAATGTGTGGATATCCTGCGACACTCAAAGCAGATGCATTTCTAACGATAAAGTCAAAGAAATCTGCCGCCAGACCCCCATTGAATCTGCCGGAGTGTGTGAGCAATTCAGGGACAAAGGCCCTCGGTAGCACGGCAAGCAATGGCGGCAGTTTGTTCCCGCAAACGAGCGAGCTAAACCACCTGGATGTCTTGGCTCACACCGTCCCTTATGCCACCGAAGATGATCAAGAGAAGAATATCGACCCTAGCTTCCCTGGCCTGCTGACATCAACTCCAAAACTGGACAGATCAGCTTTCAGGAAAAGAGAGCGGATGAGGGTATGTCTACAGAATATATTCATTGATGAAAATTGGGCTGTCTGCACTCTCAAAGTGCATGTTGTTGCCAAATGTATTTCATATGCTGTAAACCTAGTTCATAGTTGTTAGTTTCCTTTAATGCCAAACAAACACATACCAATCGTTGGTTAGAAGGCGATCGCTGAATTCGTCCTAGCTTTCTCCCGTGTCGCTGGCTGTCGTATCGTTTTCGTCGGTTTCGCTTGCATACGGTTCAAACCGATATGGCTCAATAGCTTCAGTTTCTTCTTCAATTTCGTTTTCGCTACCTGCCTCCACACTACAACCATCCGTTTCAATACATTCGTAATCTGTTGAATCGCTTAAGCCGCTGAAATCCGAGTCTGAATCCGAGCTAATGTCGCTATAGCTTGCTGTTCTTTCCGCCATGTTTGTTTGTGTTGGCTTCACTATGTGACGTCACAGGAAAATGGACGGGTGGTTAAAATCAGGCACTTGGAAGCTTTTTTTTTAGGGATATTGCGTGATGGGTAAAATTTTGAAAAAAACTTCGAAAAATATAATAAGCCACTGGGAACTGATTTTTAATGGTTTTAACAATACTGAAATTGTGATAATGTTCCCCTTTAAAGAAAGGAACCACCATCAATCACTTTTTTAATTTAAGACATTACTGTAGTTTTTGACCACTTTTTTTCTTTGAAGCATAGGCATTTTTTCAGGCTTTCATAACACCATCTGACGAATTCTGGCCTTTTAAATGACTTTAAGGTGGCTTATAAGGTTTGATGTTATTGTTCCCCCTTTCGGAATGTTTGCAGAACATTATGTGCATATGGCCTGCAAAAAAAAAATCTCCCTCTGAAACAGTGAGAAAATTCCACACAATCGACGCCATTTGTGTTTGCAGTGAGATCGGGGGAAGTTTACAGCACAACAAATGATAGAAAAGGAGCTCTTGATTTGCACAGTAGATGTAATTGAAGCTTTTTGTTTATTTTTGTTTTTTTGTTTGTTTTTTTAAATCGGTGCATTTTTTTAGGTTGTTATGAGATTTATTAGCATGTCATAATTCTTCATATCAGCCCAGTAATTGTCTGTCCAATATTAATCGTGTACTTTTTACAAAATGCCATGAGCAATTTAAGAAAAAAGAGCTGCGGGACAAAAATGGCTTTTTAAGTAAAAAAAAAAAAAAAAAAAAAAAACTCTTAGCCTTTACTTTTTAAAATAAATACACCTATTGAATCAAATACAAATATTTGATTTGATTTGAACACCTAATTTCCTCACAGGATCAATAAATGAATATTGATCTTATAAATTCTTCTTTACTTTGATGATAATTTCTGACTAATTTTGTAGGATTTATAGCTTTTTCCCCCATTTTTTTTTTTTTTTTACAAAGAACTCATTTGTAGAAAAACAATGTTTTTGTGCAGATTAAAAATTAAATTAAAAAATCATCTTAACTGTATTAGCTGAGTCACATTCCCCAAGACAGTTTGTCCCATTTGTGTGTACAGAATAATATAAAGTTATTTTATCACTGCAGAGCAGCAGCAGCTCCCCAATATAAAACATTGTTTTACAGTAGCAGGGACAAAGGGTAATAAGCTCTTCTGTGTATTAAAAACAATGAAGAGCTTGGTAAGGTTTGCCTTTGGAGCCAAGTCCCGTACCTCTCAAACAAGGCTGGATTTAATTGGTGAAAATTGCAATTTACAGTACAGTAAAGTTTGGATAAACGGCACTCGACGCCTCAAATAAATCCTGATTCACAACTTAACAGTATGAATTATTCAACAATCAATTGATGGATTAATTGGTTGCTTGGCTGAGAATTCCTTATAAAAACACGCTAGCATTCAGCTTAATTGTTTTGGGAGCCACATTTCCAGAAAGCTAAGGACCGAGGAGCCAGACTTCTTAGTCCTATTGTGTATATTCCGGAGAACCAGTAGACATTTGATTTTGGTCTATTTATTTTGTCAAGAGTTGCAGGGGGCGCTCTGCTGATTTGAAGGACCTTCTGCAAAAACACATATCTATGACAGTACTCGAGTGTTTTTAAAATGTGAGTATTAAAATACAAGTACTGTGAACTGGACTCGCGGTCCACCAGATAAAAAGCCCAAATGATTAAAAAGAGAGGACCTAATACGGAGCCTTGAGGAACACCACTAGTGTAACTAAAGAAGTTGAACACGTGACTACTGACTGCATCCAAAGTAAACAAGTTCCAGTAACACCTTAGTTACATGAATCACATTACCAAAACATGTGTAACTGCCAAAGAGGATAGGACTTAAGGAGGTGCCTTGAGGAATGCCTCAGTTATGTAAATCACAAGTTTGGACCCCAGTGTTCCTTTTTCTAGCACGGTTAAAATACCAAAATTCGTTTACAATGATCCAAGTTAAGTTAAAGTTAAAGTACCACTGATAGTCGCACACACACTAGGTGTGGTGAAAGTACCCTCTGCATTTGACCCATCCCCTTGTTCCACCCCCTGGGAGGTGAGAGGAGCAGTAAGCAGTGAGCAGCAGTGGCCACGGTTGGGAATCATTTTGGTGATTTAACCCCCAATTCCAACCCTTGATACTGAGTGCCAAGCAGGGAGGTAATGGGTCGCATTTTTATAGTCTTTGGTATGACTCGGCCTACCGATCTCAGGGCGGACACTCAAACCACAAGGCAATTGAGCAAGTTCCTCTCTACAAAATATAAATGTGTCTCCCATGTGTCATTCCAAGGCCGGATTTGGCCCTCAACCGCCGGTTGAATAGCCCTGATGCAAAGAACATACCCTCCAAGTTTGATCATCATCATGAGACAAATTATGAATGACTAAGGCACAATTAGTTGCTAAGTCTCACCCCTTTTTTTATTTGACATAAGCCATGTTTTTCAAGCAATCTTGATTAACTTTTACGGACATGTGCTTGTCATTCCCTAACATTGTGTACCAAATCCTGTGCTGATTTGGCTAAACACCCCAAAGTTCCCGTGGATTTTTGCATTGACAAATTTCACGTGAATCCGACTTCAGGCGTCAATCTTAGAAAAATTCCACTTAAAAAGTAGAAACTATCCTTTTCTTGTCCCATGGCAAACGCAACAATAATCTATCTGTATTAGTCTGATAGGCGTTTAATCAATACCTCAATGATTACTTGGCCGGAAGCGGAGTTGTGTGCTCTCCAAAACAAACGCTCCCATCTGCAAACTCTGGCATTCTCAAGACACTAACACACCGCTGAAGCCGTTTGGAGGCAACCACTGGAACTCGTCACACACTGGAGGAAGTCACCCAACGGATTTTTATCAACATCTACTTGTCAGTACAAATATAAACTAAAGACTGTACGGATGTCCAGAATGTCTCCAGGCCAAACAATGTTATGAAGTAATGAAGGTCTAATGAAGGCACCATTTGGGTAGCATCAGTAACTCGTACGGACACAGCAATTTAGGGCTTTTAATTACAGATTGCTTGTCTGGAAGAGTGCAGATCCTCATAAACATGTTGGAAAACAAATGTATGCTAATTTAATTCAATGTGGTAAAAATAAACTGAAATTGTATTCATTTAAAAAGTCCACCATTATGCAAAACTGACTTTTTAATGATGTTCTAACTAACTGATCTACTGAGGGGTGTTGTGGCTCAGTTGGTAAAGCGGGCGTCCAGAAACTGGAGAGTTCCTGGTTGGAACCCAGCTTCCACAATGCCACTCACTGCTGTTGTGTCCTTGGGCAAGTCACTTCACTTAACATGCTCCAGGTGCCACCCTTTCTGGTGTGTGAATGTGAATGAATGTTTGGCGGTCAACGAGGCTGTTAGCGCAACTTGGCAGCCATGTTAGCCAGGGCTACAAATGTAGCTTACCACCAATGTGGGACTGTGGCATAAATGAATGAAGGGTTTCACTGTAAAGCGCTTTGAGTGTTTAGAAAGGTGCTATATAATAAATGATAAATAAATGGGTTGTACTTGTATAGCGCTTTTCTACCTTCAAGGTACTCAAAGCGCTTTGACACTACTTCCACATTTACCCATTCACACACACATTCACACACTGATGGAGGGAGCTGCCATGCAAGGCGCTAACCAGCACCCATCAGGAGCAAGGGTGAAGTGTCTTGCTCAGGACACAACGGACATGACGAGGTTGGTACTAGGTGGTGATTGAACCAGGGACCCTCGGGTTGCGCACGGCCACTCTTCCAAATGCGACCAATTATTATTAGGTAATCGGAATGTAATCGTTGCCGTTGGTTTGTCTGTCAGTCGGTGAGCAAAAAACTCTGCAAGTTATGAACAGATTTTCACAAAATTTCAAGGAAATGTTCTAAATCGGATTTGGAGCAACTGATTATGTTTTGGTCGCGATCTGGATAATTTCTACTATGTTACCTTATGTTTACACTTCTGTGTATGATTGTGCGTGTGTATGCAGATACAGAGATTAGAGACAGAACCGAATGTTCACTCGGTTTCTTTCATTCTGCTAAAGACTGCTCAAAAAATTATGGGCAGCTTTCTAATCTACCTTTCATGAAATGTTCGAAATGGGATTAAGGAGCAAGTCATGATATTTTTGGGATGATCAGATCATTTGGACTATGTTACAAGCTTTAACTTCTGTGTGTGTATGCTCGCGGATGCGCCTCCACCCACAGAGAAACACAATGAATTACTGGCAACTTGGCAAGAGGCATCACTACAATTCTTCCATTTCGCGATTGTTAACTCAAAAAGTTACGGGACAATTTTCCTCAACATTTTAGGAATAATCAGAAATGGGATAAGGAACAAGTGATTACATTTTAGTGCTGATTCGGAACACCGTTTGGATTCAGGAAACTGTACTATTGGGAGATAAGGCCTGGCAGAGGTCTGCGCTCTTTGAGTGCTTTTCCAGATATCATATATGTCCCTAGAACAGGTTACTGAACATTACTTGCTGGCTACACTGTTGAGAAAAGAAGCATTTGCATAAGAATGGAAATAATGGCACCTCTCACCCGTTCCGAGCTAGATGGGCTAGGACATTGCAGAGGCTTAACCATATATCTTATAAGGTAAGCCATATATCTGCTTACGCCAAGAAAACGGAAATGCTGATTATCGGTCCTGCTAAACACCCACATTTATTTAATAATACCACCTTAACATTTGACAACCAAACAATTACACAAGGCGAATCAGTAAAGAATCTGGGCATTATCTTCGACCCAACTCTCTCGTTTGAGTCACACATTAAGAGTGTTACTAAAACGGCCTTCTTTCATCTGCGTAATATCGCTAAAATTCGTTCTATTTTATCCACTAGCGACGCTGAGATCATTATTCATGCGTTCGTTACGTCTCGTCTCGACTACTGTAACGTATTATTTTCGGGTCTTCCTATGTCTAGCATTAAAAGATTACAGTTGGTACAAAATGCGACTGCTAGACTTTTGACAAGAACAAGAAAGTTTGATCATCATATATCTATACTGGCTCACCTGCACTGGCTTCCTGTGCACTTAAGATGTGACTTTAAGGTTTTACTACTTACGTATAAAATACTACACGGTCTAGCTCCATCCTATCTTGTCGATTGTATTGTACCATATGTCCCGGCAAGAAATCTGCGTTCAAAGAACTCCGGCTTATTAGTGATTCCCAGAGCCCAAAAAAAGTCTGCGGGCTGTAGAGCGTTTTCCATTCGGGCTCCAGTACTATGGAATGCCCTCCCGGTAACAATTAGAGATGCTACCTCAGTAGAAGCATTTAAGTCCCATCTTAAAACTCATTTGTATACTCTAGCCTTTAAATAGATCCCCTTTTTAGACCAGTTGATCTGCCGTTTCTTTTCTTTTCTCCTCTGCTCCCCTCTTCCTTGTGGAGGGGGGGGGGGTGGCACAGGTCCGGTGGCCATGGATGAAGTGCTGGCTGTCCAGAGTCGGGACCCGGGGTGGACCGCTCGCCTGTGCATCGGCTGGGAACATCTCTGCGCTGCTGACCCGTCTCCGCTCGGGATGGTGTCCTGCTGGCCCCACTATGGACTGGACTCTTACTATTATGTTGGATCCACTATGGACTGGACTCTCACAATATTATGTCAGACCCACTCGACATCCATTGCATTCGGTCTCCCCTAGAGGGGGGGGGGGGGTTATCCACATATGCGTGCCTCTCCAAGGTTTCTCAGTCATTCACATCGACGTCCCACTGGGGTGAGTTTTTCCTTGCCCTTATGTGGGCTTTGTACTGAGGATGTCGTTGTGGCTTGTGCAGCCCTTTGAGACACTTGTGATTTAGGGCTATATAAATAAACATTGATTGATTGATCTGTTATCTACACGCAGGTTATTTGTAAATTCAGTGAAAAAGGCTAATCTAGCATACAGTATGTCGCTGTCAAAACGTGAGTGTAATGTTAGCATGTAGCTCACATAACTATGCTAGTGTTGCTAACGTTTGTGTCCTACTGTGCACTCCTTAATACGTTACTCTAGACCAGGGGTCGGCAACCCGCGGCTCAGGAGCCGCATGCGGCTCTTTGATCACTTTGATGCGGCTCAGCTTGTCACGGCCATGGCGCATTGGAATGCGCCCTCATCCTTGCGCTCTGCTTGTCAAACCTCGGGACACGCCCACGGCCGCGCACATCCAGGGACGCGCCGTCCTGCAGCAGCCGCCAGCTGCAATCATTCACCGGCAATCAGCGCACCTGCACCTGTGCCGGGATATAGTCTTCTGTACCGTAAGCCGACACCAGCTTTATGCTCTCTCGCTCTCTCTCTCTCTCTAGGTGTCTCGCTGTGTTTCATTGTTTTTCCTTGTCCTTCCAGCGTCTGCCCTTGTTCCTGTGTTGGCAAGCTGTACGTCTCGTCACACGTCTTACACCATACACTAGGGATGTCCCGATCCGATATTTGGATCGGATCAGCCGCTGATATTTGCCAAAAAATGCGTATCAGCAAGGCATGGGAAAATGCCGATCCAGATCCAGTTTAAAAAAAAAGTCAGGTCCCTGTTTTCCAACGCACTTATTTAAATAATACATTCCACTTTTCTGCTGCTCCCTAATTTCCGTTCCGCATTTTCCAGCACACCTTCAACAGATCCACAGGTCTGTGAATTCTCACGCAGTTGCTTTTAGCTGCTGGCATTACACGGCAGGCTCTTCTCACTCTTTCCTGTGCCTCCCTCTCACAGACAGCGAGCGCACCTTCTTACAGACGTCACATACTGTCACGTCATACGTCACGTATGTATACGCCCTCCCCAAGCAGGTAGCAGCATGGCTAACGTTAGCTGTGATGCTAGCGCAGCCGTGCGAGCAACGCTCCCTCTAAGGTGCGCGCCTGTGCAATTGCGCACGGCAAATCTATGCCACGCACAAAATCAAATAAAATGAAATGTAGGTCTAAGTGAGACCTACGGAGAGGTTTTCGTTTCATGTATCTCCGACCTTCCCAGTGGGAGTTACAGGCAGTTTTGTAATTGTTTTCTTCCGAGGAGCAGTTTTTTCTCCGTTTTATTCAAAAAATTCTGTAGAGCGCAATTTTTAAATTTGGGGTTAGGTTTTTTTATTAGATCACAGTTTTTGCCAGTCCTGATGTGTGCGTTCAGTTTGGTGAGTTTTGAAGCATGTTAAGGGGGTCAAATTACAGCTGAAAGAGGCAAAAGTGACAGATTTTACTAAAATTTAGTGTTGAAGGGGGAATAGCAAACTTCCTGTAGATTTTTGCCCGAGAAAATAAATTAATAAAATTTAAGTCTAAGTGAGACCTACATAGAGGTTTTTGTTTCATGTCTCTACGACATTCGTACGGGGAGTTAGAACAAGTTTACTTGGTAGGGGGCGCTAGAGCGCAATTTTGAGTTTTGGGGTTTGGTATTTTTACCAAAGAGTTTTGTTCGAGTTTTTTTATGTGTGCGTCAAATTTGGTGAGTTTTGAAGCATGTTAAGGGGGTGAAAGTAGTGCGCAAAGCTGCGGAACAATAAGAAAGAATAATAATAATAATAAAACCTTAGAAATTCAATAGGTCCTTATGTCCCATTGCATAAGGACTCCCTGTGGGAGTCCTTTTGCAATGGGCCATTGCGGGCCCTAAAAATAAGCGCATAACAATTTTCAACACACGGACACAACAGAGAAAACAGTTTACGTCATCATTGTTCAAATATTGTAACGTCTGTCGAGACGCTTATCTCCATTCGGTGCCACACGTCCACACCATCAAAATGCAGAGGCAAACATTTCCACATCAACACCGTATGAAAAAAAAAGTGTATTTTTAGTTGTGATTTCCTTCTCTGCATGAAAGTTTAAAAGTAGCCTATATTAATGCAGTATGAAGAAGAATGTTTTAATGCAGACACATAGAATCATCATACTGCTGTGATTATATGCATCAAGTTATACATTCATTCAAGGATTAGGCAAAATATCCACATATATATGGTGTATCGTGACATGGACTAAACATATCCACATATATATGGTGTATCGTGACATAGCCTTAAAATATCGCAATATTAAAAAAAGGCCATATCGCCCAGCCCTAGTTCAATGATGCCATTTCTGTTTGTCATGTATAATTTTGTCTATTTTTTGTTTATTCTTGAATAAACAGGTCAGTTTCTTGTTACCAACCATTGTGTATTATTCAAACTCCCCTAATTCAGCTGGCTAGTTGTTATCAAGAGTACTAAAACCCTTTTCAACATGATTCTGACAACTAAGTAGGGTAAATAACTTTAAACTTTAATACATGCTCGGATAGGCCAGTATCGGTCAGTATCGGTATCGGTCAGTATTGGTATCGGATCGGAAGTGCAAAAACCTGGATCGGGACATCCCTACCATACACACTCTTGGATTTTGTCACGCACCATTCTATAGTTTATTAATATTGTATAATATTAACTATATATATAATAAATCATTGAACATTACTGCAACCTATAACACAGCTGTAGAAAATAATAAAGTATTTAATTAAAATGTATTTGATTTTAGTTCATTCATTTTCAAAATGTAATTCTATTAAGGTTATTATGGCGATCTTATAAAATGTGTTAACATATTTTTGTGGCCCTTGATACACGGCACAACCTCCAATGTGCGACACCCGCCAGTGTGCGGTTACTTCAACTTTTCGACCCCAGGTAGGCTTACTATGAAGAATTCAAAGAAAAGAAAAGTGTCTTTAGAAAACAGAACGTTCAATGCTACGTGGGCAGATGCATTTGCTTTCACTGCTGACGAGACTGCTTTACCCGTGTGCTTAATATGCAATGAGAAACTCGCTAACAACAAGAGGTCAAATGTCGCAAGACATTTCCAAAATAAACGGCGCCAGTAAAAGGATGACGGCACAGAGAGAGAGAGGACGGCATTTTTGGTTCTCTGCCAGTGGATAATTTAAGTTTGGCGTTTTGTTTTTTCATTACTACAAGGAGGACTTAAATAGACATTAAGTATTTTACTTAACCTTCAACCCGACGTCTTTTTCGGAGTTAAAAACGTTTTGTTGCATGTAGGGCTGCAACTAACGATTAATTTGATAATCGATTAATCTGTCGATTATTACTTCGATTAATACTCGGATAAAAGAGACAAACTACATTTCTATCCTTTCCAGTATTTTATTGAAAAATAACACCATACTGGCGCCATGTTCTTTCAACTTGCTAAATAAAACAAGGAAAATGTTACAAAAATGCACACTTTTGACACCCCTGCTATAGATAATAAAAAATTAAATCTGAGAAATGTATCGATAAAAAGCAGAGCCTGACGACGCATGCGCGTTTATCATCCTCCCTCACCAATGCTGCTGCACGCACAATTGGTTGTGTTTTTAACCTTCTTAACCCTGAACGTACATTGAAAATACACGCAACCCTAACTCAAAATGCCGAACATTTGAGGCATTTAAGAAACACCGCCCGACAGCCCCGCAAAAGAGGACATGTCCGGTGAAATGTCCTCTTTTGCTGTCATGGTGGAGTTTCATAAATGTCCGGCATTTTGAGAATTGTTTACACATCGTGCAGTACACTACTTTATATGTTCGTGTGGAAACTCGTTCGGTACAGTTCCACACCAAAACGTTTCGAAACCCCCGTACCGAAACGGTTCGATGCAAATACACGTACCGTTACACCCCTATTATTTTGATTATTGTTTCTCAGTTGTTTGTAAATGTTGCAGTTTATAAACAAAGGTTAAAAAATAAAAAATAAAATAAAAAACGTAGCCTCTGCGCATGCGCATAGCATAGATCCAACAAATCGATGACTACATTAATCGCCAACTATTTTTATAATCGATTTTAATCGATTTAATCGATTAGTTGTTGCAGCCCTAGTTGCATGCAGAAATGTTATTCCATTTTCTTTGCAGTCCTTTATTTGTTTCCAAAATGTAACCCATAATAGTTTGTTTATACATAGCACAAAGCAAAAAAAACTTTATATGCAGTGTTATTTCATTTTAAATTTCAAAAGAGTTTTGTGGCTCCTATTGTTTTCTTTAATTTGTGAAACCGGTCAAAATGGCTCTTTGAGTGGTAAAGGTTGCCGACCCCTGCTCTAGACCAAGGGTGTCAAACTCATTTATTTGATAATACCACCTTAACATTTGACAACCAAACAATTACACAAAGCGACTCAGTAAAGAATCTGGGTATTATCTTCGACCCAACTCTCTCCTTTGAGTCACACATTAAGAGTGTTACTAAAACGGCCTTCTTTCATCTCCGTAATATCGCTAAAATTCGTTCCATTTTGTCCACTAGCGACGCTGAGATCATTATTCATGCGTTCGTTACGTCTCGTCTCGATTACTGTAACGTATTATTTTCGGGTCTCCCTATGTCTAGCATTAAAAGATTACAGTTGGTACAAAATGCGACTGCTAGACTTTTGACAAGAACAAGAAAGTTTGATCATATTACGCCTATACTGGCTCACCTGCACTGGATTCCTGTGCACTTAAGATGCGACTTTAAGGTTTTACTACTTACGTATAAAATACTACACGGTCTAGCTCCAGCCTATCTTGCCGATTGTATTGTACCATATGTCCCGGCAAGAAATCTGCGTTCAAAGAACTCCGGCTTATTAGTGATTCCCAGAGCCCAAAAAAAGTCTGCGGGCTGTAGAGCGTTTTCTATTCGGGCTCCAGTACTATGGAATGCCCTCCCGGTAACAGTTAGAGATGCTACCTCAGTAGAAACATTTAAGTCCCATCTCAAAACTCATTTGTATACTCTAGCCTTTGAATAGCCCCCTTTTTTTAGACCAGTTGATCTGCCGTTTCTTTTCTTTTCTCCTCTGCTCCCCCCTATCCCTTGTGGAAGGGGAGACACACAGATCCGGTGGCCATGGATGGGGTGCTGGCTGTCCGGGGTCGGGACCCGGGGTGGACCGCTCGCCTGTATATCGGTTGGGAACATCTCTGCGCTGCTGACCCGTCTCCGCTCGGGATGGTTTCCTGCTGACCCCACTGTGGACTGGACTCTTACTGTTATGCTGGATCCACTATGGACTGGACTCTCACAATATTATGTTAGACCCACTCGACATCCATTGCATTCGGTCTCCCTAGAGGGGGGGGGGGGGGGGGGGGGGGTTACCCACATATGCGGTCCTCTCCAAGGTTTCTCATAGTCATTCACATCGACGTCCCACTGGGGTGAGTTTTTCCTTGCCCTTATGTGGGCTATACCGAGGATGTCGTTGTGGCTTGTGCAGCCCTTTGAGACACTTGTGATTTAGGGCTATATAAATAAACATTGATTGATTGATTGATTGATTTTAGATGGGGGGGCCACATGGACAAAAATCTACTCCCAAGTGGGCCGGACTGGTAAAATCTCACGGCACAATAACTTAAACACAAAGACAACTTCAGATTGTTTTCTTTGTTTAAAAATAGAAAAAACACATTCTGAACATGTACAAATCATAATGTTTTTTGTTTTTTTACACTTAACATGTTGCTTTTAATAGTAATCTACCTTTATTTGTCCTTATTTATACTTTCTGAATACATTTTCAATCCATCAAGTTAAAAAAAATAATATAAAAATCTAATTACAGTATGTTATTTATGTAGTTTGATCATTTTCCTAGACTGATGTGCAGACTAGAGATGTCCGATAATGGCTTTTTTGCCGATATCCGATATACCGATATTGTCCAACTCTTGATTACCGATTCTGATATCAACCTATACCGATATATACAGTCGTGGAATTAACACAGTAATATGCCTAATTTTGTTGTGATGCCCCGCTGGATGCATTAAACAATGTAACAAGGTTTTCCAAAATAAATCAACTCAAGTTGTGGAAAAAAATGCCAACATGGCGCTGCCATATTTATTATTGAAGTCACAAAGTGCATTATTTTTTTTAACATGCCTCAAAACAGCAGCTTGGAATTTGCGACATGCTCTCCCTGAAAAAGCATGAGGAGGTTGAGGTGAACGGGGTTGGGGGGCGGGGGGGCAGGGTTGAGGTGGGGGGTATCGGGGGATATATTGTAGCGTCCCGGAAGAGTTAGTGCTGCAAGGGGTTCAGGGTATTTGTTCTGTTGAGTTTATGTTGTGTTACGGTGCGGGTGTTCTCCCGAAATGTGTTTGTCATTCTTGTTTGGTGTAGGTTCACAGTGTGGCGCATATTTTTAACAGTGTTAAAGTTGTTTATACGGCCACCCTCAGTGTGACCTGTATGGCTGTTGACTAAGTATGCTTGCATTCACTTGTGTGTGTGAAAAGCCGTAGATATTATGTGACTGGGCCGGCACGCAAAGGCAGTGCCTCTAAGGTTTATTGGCGCTCTGTATTTCTCCCTACATCCGTGTACACAGCGGCGTTTTAAGAAGTCATAATTTTTACTTTTTGAAACCGATACAGATAATTTTGAAACCGATACCGATAATTTCTGATATTTGTAAAGCATTTATCGGCCGATATCGGCAGTCCGATATTATCGGACATCCCTAGTGCTGACATGTGTTTTTTTTTGTTTTTTTAACATATGTAGCATCATCTTTTTACGATACAAATAATTGGTATTGCGACATCTAGTGGACACATTTAGAACAGCAGTTTTTCATTCAAAAATTTCAGGTTAATTTTCATACATAGCAAACTCATCCCGCGGGCCGGATAAAACCTGTTCGCTGTCCTGATCCGGTCCACGGGCTGTACGTTTGACAGCCCTGCTCTAGACGACATTTACTATATTGAACAGAGTTACAGTTTAAATGTAAAAAGTGGATAAAGTATGCACACACGTGTCAGACGAACACAGCACATTAACACTAAATCTACAGACACGTTAAGCGGTGTGTTCCCAGTAGGGTTTACTAAAAGCACTTTTAAACGGTCTCAATTCCAGCAACAAAGCTCGATTTTGGACAAGACACTGAGTACTATTGCAGGAACTCTGGGGCTTATTTAAAATTGGTGAAAAATACAGCAATACAATCGGCCCATTTCTAAATTACCTTTTGTGTCAAAAATTTTGGAGGAATGTGTTTTGGCGCAACTGCAGCCTTTTTTAGATGAAAATAGCACTTTAGATCCATTTCAGTCTGGATACAAAGCTTTGCACAGTACTGAATCTGCACTTTTAAAGGTTTTTAATGATTTGCTTTTAATGTCTGATTCTGACCACACAATTCTTTTAGATCGCCTGAGAGACTGTGTGGGTGTCAGGGGGGCTGCATTAGAGTGGTTCAGATCCTACCTGTCAGAAAGGTCCTTCTCTGTCAGGCTGGGGGACGCCACTTCTTCTTCTGCTCCGCTTTACTGTGGTGTCCCCCAGGGATCTATTCTAGGCCCCATCCTGTTCGCTCTATATCTCCTCCCTCTTGGAGAGATTTTTAAGAGGCATGGAGTGTCTTATCACTTTTATGCAGACGACTGCCAAATTGATATGCCTATTTCAAAAGGCCACGGCCCCCTGACACCCCTTCTTAACTGTCTATGCGACGCCAAGGCTTGGTTAGCCCAGAATTTTTTAATAATGAATGAGGGAAAAACGGAAATTTTAGTTTTTGGTCCGGCCCTCACTGACTTGGGACCATTGCAAAATTATGTGCGTCCCAAAGTCACCAGCCTTGGCGTCACTATAGACAGTGATTTTAAACTTGACAAACAAGTCAATGGCGTTTTAAAATCTTGTTTTTATCATCTTTGTCTTTTAGCAAAGGTAAAACCGTTTTTATCTTTGAACCTTTTTGAACAAGTCGTGCATGCTTTTATTTCAAGTCGCCTGGACTACTGCAATGCACTTTATGCTGGCATTAGCCAAAAAGCTCTCTCCCGGTTGCAGTTAGTCCAGAACGCGGCAGCACGACTTTTAACAGGGGCCAGGAGACGCCAGCATACAACCCCAATCCTTGAGAGTTTGCACTGGCTCCCTGTTCATTTTAGAATTAATTTTAAAACCTTGCTGCTTGTTTTTAAAGCTTTACATGGACTGGCACCTCAGTATATCTCGGACCTCATCCAAACTTACAATCCTGCGCGCGCTCTGAGGTCCGAGAGCCAGCTGCAGCTCGTGGTGCCCAAGACGAGACTTAAAACCAGGGGAGACAGGGCCTTCTCTGTGGTCGGCCCTAAACTCTGGAACACTCTGCCCCTCCATGTTCGAACTGCTCCCACAGTGGAGTGTTTTAAGTCTCGTCTTAAGACCCACTTTTATTTTCTGGCTTTTAACACTACGTGAGTTGTGTGGTCCTCTGTTGTCCTCTGTGTTTTTAAAATTTTGATTTCTGTTTACTGTTTTAATTGGTTTTACCCTTTAAAATTGTTTTTAATCATATTTATTTTATATTGTTTTTAATTGTGTTTAATATTGTTGTGCAGCACTTTGGAAACATTTTGTTGTTTAAATGTGCTATATAAATAAAGTGGATTGGATTGGATTGAATACAGGACCTTTAAAGAATTTCATGTTTAAAAAAATGTTGCTAATATAACCCAAAATAGAAAGAGAATAGGCGAGAAAAAGCAAGAAGAATGAAGCTAGCAGGCAAGTAAAACCTTGTTTCAGTGGCTTGCTGCGTTAAAAGGATTATAAATGTCATTTGGAGTCGGTATAAGATGGCAGAAGCTATTATAGCAAGCTGGGATTCCTTTTCTCTCCAAGCCAATGCAACCTAATAAAAAGAATTGATTAAACCAGCCTCCAGGGTACTTGGTGGGGGTGTGGGGGGACATTTTCATAGACCGCAGAGCTTAGCGGTAAAAACGTAGCTCGGAGTCAAGTCAGGCTAGAAAACTTTTTTTTTTTGTTTGTTTTAACTCTGGAACAACAGTGCCCCATAATATTTACAAAGCTGCCGATAAAGCCTTTTTGGAGTCCGTCTGAGTTGGCCTGCTGCGCTTTACGACGAGACCGGGGATTGCTTATAAACAAAGTAAAAATGGGTTAGCAGATTTTGAATTGGTAATTTAATCAGTAATGATTACGACAGGTCGGCAATGAATTTCCGTTTGACATAGTTTGGATTATATCCTGAATCAATGGTCTGTTGGCAGGATGGGGGCCGACGGATCGATAGAATATGATTCAGCAACTTGAATGTAATTATGTTCAGTTTTCCACATGTAAATGGGACTTTATGTACAATACTTGCCTCCAGCATAAGGTTGTAGGCTGTGTTCACACTCTGGTCCCGGCCAAAATAGTTCCAAAAAAAATTGGTGAAACTTAGTTCGTTTAGCGTTCACACTGGAAATATGGTCATGTGACCAAAGCCTGCAGAGCTATTAAAATATGCGTAAAGTTTGGGACTGACCAAACATACTGGACCAGCAAAGCAATGGTGCCAGAGTTCTTTTTAACAGAACCAAACATGACAAGTTGAGATGTCCTGATACAACTTCATTCACTTCCGGTATTGGAGCCTTGAGTATTGGCCGATACCGAGATATACCGAGACGTTGTATGTGTAAGTAATATATAACTATAATTTGATACGTGTTTATATTCCCTTTATTTCGAAAATCCTCGAAAAAATTGTCGCACAGCAGCTAAATGAACACTTAGTGTCTAACAATCTCTGTGAACCTTTTCAATCCGGTTTCAGGGCAAATCACTCTACGGAGACAGCCCTCGCAAAAATGACTAATGATCTACTGCTAACAATGGATTCTGATGCGTCATCTATGTTGCTGCTTCTTGATCTTAGCGCTGCTTTCGATACCGTCGATCATAATATTTTATTAGAGCGTATCAAAACACGTATTGGTATGTCAGACTTAGCTTTGTCGTGGTTTAACTCTTATCTTACTGACAGGATGCAATGCGTCTCCCATAATAATGTGACCTCGGACTATGTTAAGGTAACGTGCGGAGTTCCTCAGGGTTCGGTTCTTGGCCCTGCACTCTTTAGTATTTACATGCTGCCGCTAGGCGACAT
The DNA here is from genome assembly GCF_033978685.3 of Nerophis lumbriciformis. Classification (NCBI taxonomy): domain Eukaryota; kingdom Metazoa; phylum Chordata; class Actinopteri; order Syngnathiformes; family Syngnathidae; genus Nerophis; species Nerophis lumbriciformis. The sequence continues at coordinate 6,942,565 of NC_084556.2, forward strand.
CATACGCAAATACGGTGTTAGCTTTCATTGTTATGCTGATGACACCCAACTCTACATGCCCCTAAAGCTGACCAACACGCCGGATTGTAGTCAGCTGGAGGCGTGTCTTAATGAAATTAAACAATGGATGTCCGCTAACTTCTTGCAACTCAACGCCAAGAAAACGGAAATGCTGATTATCGGTCCTGCTAAACACCGACATTTATTTAATAATACCACCTTAACATTTGACAACCAAACAATTACACAAGGCGAATCAGTAAAGAATCTGGGTATTATCTTCGACCCAACTCTCTCGTTTGAATCACACATTAAGAGTGTTACTAAAACGGCCTTCTTCCATCTCCGTAATATCGCTAAAATGTGTTCTATTTTATCCACTAGCGACGCTGAGATCATTATTCATGCATTCGTTACGTCTCGTCTCGACTACTGTAACATATTATTTTCGGGTCTCCCTATGTCTAGCATTAAAACATTACAGTTGGTACAAAATGCGGCTGCTAGACTTTTAACAAGAACAAGAAAGTTTGATCATATTACGCCTATACTGGCTCACCTGCACTGGCTTCCTGTGCACTTAAGATGTGACTTTAAGGTTTTACTACTTACGTATAAAATACTACACGGTCTAGCTCCGTCCTATCTTGTCGATTGCATTGTACCATATGTCCCGGCAAGAAATCTGCGTTCAAAGAACTCCGGCTTATTAGTGATTCCCAGAGCCCAAAAAAAGTCTGCGGGCTATAGAGCGTTTTCTATTCGGGCTCCAGTACTATGGAATGCCCTCCCGGTAACAATTACAGATGCTACCTCAGTAGAAGCATTTAAGTCCCATCTTAAAACTCATTTGTATACTCTAGCCTTTAAATAGCCCCCCTGTTAGACCAGTTGATCTGCCGTTTCTTTTCTTTTCTCCTCTGCTCCCCTTTTCCTTGAGGGGGGGGGGCACAGGTCCGGTGGCCATGGATGAAGTGCTGGCTGTCCAGAGTCGGGACCCGGGGTGGACCGCTCGCCTGTGCATCGGCTGGGAACATCTCTGCGCTGCTGACCCGTCTCCGCTCGGGATGGTGTCCTGCTGGCCCCACTATGGACTGGACTCTTACTATTATGTTGGATCCACTATGGACTGGACTCTCACAATATTATGTCAGACCCACTCGACATCCATTGCTTTCGGTCTCCCCTAGAGGGGGGGGGTTACCCACATATGCGGTCCTCTCCAAGGTTTCTCATAGTCATTCACATCGACGTCCCACTGGGGTGAGTTTTTCCTTGCCCGTATGTGGGCTTTGTACCGAGGATGTCGTTGTGGCTTGTGCAGCCCTTTGAGACACTTGTGATTTAGGGCTATATAAATAAAGATTGATTGATTGATTGATATATTGACAAATATGGAGTTTCAGAAAGCAATATTGTTAAATAAAGAACACTTATTACGTATGTCTAGCTTGTGTGCTGTAGTGTGGTTTTGCTGCTGTGTAGCTGCTAGCTTCTCGTAGCCATGTTTACCTTTTGTAAATGACTTAAATACAAGACAAGACCAACCTTGTGTTTATTGGAAGATATTTAGATGTCTAGCTTTGCACAAGTAAACATGATAAAGGACTGCTTGTATCTGAGATTTTGGACGCAAACCGATAATACATTTTATTTTGTGGATATCGGATAATGACAAGTATGACCACACCCGTAGTGACACCATTTGCTTGGGGGTAAGCCTACAGATTTTGGAGGTTTCCCTTGCAGATAAAGTCATAAATCACTGACCCGAAATCCAATTTACAGCCGGACAGACAGAGGGGCCAATAGGATATTGAATCTGTCCCAAACGTTGACACTGGTTTTCCACTGCTGTTCGTACTGGTATTTATGTATCTATTTTTAGCATGATATTATTGTTTGTATTGTATTTCAAGTGCCCCTAACAGAGAAACCACCAGTATTTGTCATGTTTTCATGTTTGATCACAACAAAGCATTCTATTCCATAATAGCCTTATATTGACTGTGGCTTTTAAACTAGTGCTATATTGACTAAAATAATGGGTTTTGTGCGTTAGTTTTTCCAGAAAAAAAAAGCACTACATTTCTTTGATGTATTCATTCATTGCTTGAAGGCATTGTGTATTTCCTGAGACAAAATGCTAACTACAAAATGCACCCCATTTTGCCTCAATTACGCAAAGGCTAGATTCGCCATTTTTACACAAGTGGCCAAAATTTTAACAATCAGTTATTTTATCAATTATAATTTTGTTAAAGGGTGGAATTGAGGGCAAATTTCCCTTACCCATTGCATCCTTTTAGCAGGCCATTGTGACTGTCTTTTCCGCAATAGACTTTCTTCAAGCTTCTGAATAGCTAAAATGGGGCCATTTTGGTACGGTATGAGTTTTAAGACACTTAAAAGCAAATAAAATGTAGGACAATACATGCCAAGCTATTTAAAAAAAACATTCACATATTAGTTGGGTGACAAAGCAAATCAGCATTAGTGTAAAATCCAAACACATACAGTGAACCTTGATTTACAAACTTAATTGGTTCTTGAACTGGATTCGTAAATCAAAAAGTTCATAGAGTGAAGCAAATTTCTCTGAGAACCAATGTAAATTTGAATAATGAGTTCCAGCCTCGAAAAAAGTCCATATTTCAGTGAAGGTTTGTACACTTTAAACAAGATATAAAGTGCTGTACAGTACTGTATATCAAACATAAGGTGGTGATGGATTAACTTTCTATTTAATAACAAGCCAAAACAATGACAACAAGCTGCTGTCCTGTATGCACTGATCTGCCAACAGGCGCACACACAAAGAAATAATTTTGGTGCCTTCACAAGCGACCAGAAATCACAAAAATCCTTACCTTTAACAACCATATTGCTATAATAAAAAAAACATTGAAAAAAAGTCAAATCCACATACATTAAAATTGGCAAAAGAGGAGCTGAAGAGAAAAGAGCAGACAGACCAGGAGAACAAATGGGTTGGGGGGCCCGGGGGGGAGTAGTCGTGTGTGTGTGTTTGCCGCTGAACGAGATGTAGTCTTCTCCTCCGCTGTGAAATAAATAATTTCCCACCAAAGTCCGGTCTCATCACAATTAAAAGTTGCTGTGCTACGAAGCCTGCTTTGTCGATTCAACCATACTTGTCAGCGGTAATATTGTATTCCTCGCAAATAGTATTTTTTTTAACTCCGTAGCCTAGAGATGCGCGGTTTGCGGACACAACCGCGGAGTCCGCGGATTATCCGCGGTTCGGGCGGTTGAAATTAAAAAAAATTAAGATTTTATCCGCGGGTCGGGTCGGGCGGTTGAAATAAAAAAAAATTAGATTTTATCTGCGGGTCGGGTCGGGCGGTTGAAATAAAAAAAAATTTGATTTTAAATAGATTCAGGCGGGTGGCAGTTAAACCAATTCGGAAATATATATACATAGTTAAATGTTGTTACCCACATACGAAAAACGAGCAGGCACCTGCAGCATATGCCACAACAGAAGAAGAAAAAAAAAAGAGATGGACACTTTTACGGAGCGGAGAAGGGACGCCTCGCCGGAGTCCGGGACCGAGTCCCTTCCCCCGAGAGGGCCCCACCGGGAGCCGTAGCTGAGGTGATCCGCGAGAAGGGCCCGACGCACGTCCAGGGTCACCACCGCGCCCACCGCACGACACCCCGCCTCGTCCGCCTTCGCCGGCCGTCACGCGCAGCAGGTAAGCAGCTTACCTGCCCGCCACCCCCGTGGCCGGGGGCTCGTAACAGGGGTCACTCCGCGCGCTCCGCCTGCGCAGCTTACCTGCCCGCCACCCCTGTTGCCGGGGGCGCGTAACAGGGGTCACTCCGCGCGCAGTGCGCTCACGAAAGGGGTGGGGCAAGCAGAACTGGCGCTGCGGGATGAACCGAACGCCGGGTTAAGGCGCCCGATGCCGACGCTCATCAGACCCCAGAAAAGGTGTTGGTTGATATAGACAGCAGGACGGTGGCCATGGAAGTCGGAACCCGCTAAGGAGTGTGTAACAACCCACCTGCCGAATCAACTAGCCCTGAAAATGGATGGCGCTGGAGCGTCGGGCCCATACCCGGCCGTCGCCGGCAGCGAGAGCCGCTAGGGCTAGGCCGCGACGAGTAGGATGGGCGCCGCGGTGCGCGCTGAAGCCTCAGGCGCGAGCCCGGGTGCGAGGGACATCGCACCTCCACGCGCTTGGAGGTGCGCTCAGCGCGGCTCCCAGATGATTGCTGCATTGGATCAGTCTCCTTTCTTTAACAGGCAAAAGCTTTATAACCTCACTAATGCCTTGCATCGTCTATATTAGATATATAACAACGGGCGGGTGCGGGCGGGTGCGGTGTTGATTAAATGTTAATTCGGGTGGATGCGGATGGTTGACGACTTTTGTCATGCGGTTGCGGATGAAAGAATTGCCTATCCGCGCATCTCTACCGTAGCCATTCTTTCCACAATGGTCGGTTGTCGTTTTGGGACTCATTTGTTTAATTTGAAGTTTATTTTGAACATGTACAAAGTTTCAATACGATACATCACATATTATTATTTTATTTTTGTTCCCTTACATGTCCAAAAAGGAGTAGGAAAAAGCAAAGCTTATTCAAGCCTACCCCATTTCTACTTCACAACAATTGCTAACACAATATATTCATTTCCTGTTCTCAATTTGTACACAAATTACATAAATGAATTCGAAACACAACAGTTCTCCTCATAAATAACTAAGTCAGTTATGACTCACCCAATGAGAAGAATGATACATCATGTTCAATAAGTTCAAGGCATTTATCATAATTCTTCTTTTTTGTTCTGTGAACAGTTTCTTGAACTGGATCATATTAGTACATGGATTGACTTATTTGCTTGATCCATTCTATAAATGTATTCCATATATTGATATGCTAAAGGTGTTATTGTTGTACGTGCATACAAATCGTTTTTTTTTTTCTCATTTAATTTGTATTGACATCCAGCATTAGACATTCCTATCCATTACATCATATTTATATACATCATATATATCTGTTGTCTGCCCTAAATGTCAAACATACATGCAAATGTTTTAAGTTAGATTTTTCTCCAAGGTTATATTTCTCCTCTTTTGTTAAGAATTGTTGTACATTACTAGGTAGCAAAATAGACAAAACTTGTTCTAAAGCATAAAAACACAGAAAGGCACAAACTGAAGCGCTGAGAGGTGACCAGTGGTGCACTCTACTGCGCAGCAAGTGACGTGGGGGGTTACACCCAGAGGTGGGTAGTAACGCGCTACATTTACTCCGTTACATCTACTTGAGTAACTTTTGGGATAAATTGTACTTCTAAGAGTAGTTTTAATGCAACATACTTTTACTTTTACTTGAGTATATTTATAGAGAAGAAACGCTACTTTTACTCCGCTACTTTTATCTACATTCAGCTCGCTACTCGCTACTAATTGTTATCGATCTGTTAATGCACGCTTTGTTTGTTTTGGTCTGTCAGACAGACCTTCATAGTGCCTGCGTTTCAACAAATACAGTCACTGGTGACGTTCACTCCGTTCCACCAATCAGATGCAGTCACTGGTGACGTTGGACCAATCAAACAGAGCCAGGGGTCACATGACCTGACTTAAACAAGTTGAAAAACTTATTGGGGTGTTACCATTTAGTGGTCAATTGTACGGAATATGTACTGTACTGGGCAATCTACTAATACAAGTTCCAATCAATCAATCAAAAGTGTGAAGGAAAAAAGACAATTTTTTATTTCAACCGTACACCCCGTCAAAAGCCTAAAGACTGACTGCACAGTTCTTGTCTTCACAATAAAAGTGTCGCTCCATCGCGCTTGCGCTTTCAAAATAAGAGTCTCCGAAAGCCTGCGCAAACAAGCTAGCAAGCTACGGAGTTTGCCGCCAATGTATTTCTTGTAAAGTGTATAAAAACGAATATGGAAGCTGGACATATAAGATGCCAAAAACCAACCACTTTCATGTGGTATTAGACAGAAAGGAGGAACTTTTTTTCTCCTCCATTTGAAAACGTGGACGTTTGTCATCACTACTGTCTGATTCCAATCAATGCAAGTCATCAGAATCAGGTAATACACCAACTTATATTCTTGTCTTCATGAAAGAAAGGAATCTATATGTGTTAAACATGCATGTATATTCATTAAAACACTATTAACATGTAAACAAAAACGGCAAAAAAAATATATATAAATTATATACTGTATATATCAATGTATGTATATATATATATATATATATATATATATATATATATATATATATATATATATATATATATATATATATATATATATATATATATATATATATATATATATATATATATATATATATATATATATATGTGTGTGTATATATATATATATATATATATATATGTGTGTGTGTGTGTGTGTGTGTGTGTGTGTGTGTGTGTGTGTGTGTGTGTGTATATATATATATATATATATATATATATGTATATATATATATATATATATATATATATATATATATATATATATATATATATATATGATATGTGTGTGTATGTTACTCATCAGTTACTCAGTACTTGAGTAGTTTTTTTACAACATACTTTTTACTTTTACTCAAGTAAATATTTGGGTGACTACTCCTTACTTTTACTTGAGTAATAAATCTCTAAAGTAACAGTACTCTTACTTGAGTACAATTTCTGGCTACTCTACCCACCTCTGGTTACACCTTTCCAAAAATGCTGCCACCTACAGCACAAAACCGCTACAAGCGGGACACAAAATTAATGAATTAATGAATGAATTAATTAATTAATCAAGCAAGCGTTCGTACACAGATACTTGGTTATCCCACAAAGGCATATTTGGCTTGATCTAAAAGTTCGTAAATGGAAAAGTTTGCATATAGAGGGGTTTGTAAATCAAGGTTTCACTATAACTTAATATTTTCAGAATATGCAGATGACCAATGAAAAGTGAGCTGCAAGCCAAAAATGACCCTCGGGCCACACCTTGGACACCCCTGTCCTAAGAGGTCAGCTCAAGACAAGCCTGGGAATGCATTAAGTGGACCCTTGGTGTGGGCATTGTTTTGAAAATACAAGTTTTCTTAAAACCAGCGTCGTATGCAAAAGACATAGCCTCAGAGAAATGGCGGCTCCCGATTCCGTGCAAAAAAAACACAAAAAAACTGAACACCACCCCCGCAGGGGACATATTAGCATGCAAGATATTGTGCGGCATGAAAGCAGCAATCAGGATCAGGACAAGAGAACAGCAGAGTGTGCACTTATTCTTGAGCAATCTTGCTTGTACATTTAATGAGAGAATCCTTTAAGCGCTGGATGACTGCAATGCTGATTTGTTCAGGCTGCTAAGGTAGCCAAACGCTGTCAGGGTTCATTACATAGCACAGGTGTACAAGCAATGTTCGCGGTCCATGTTGCCGTCACAGTTCCCTCTTGTCACCGACGCGCCAAAAAAGTGTTTGAATTAAACATTACAAGACCAGAAAAGGCCCGCTCTTGTCAATTTCCGACAAAACAAGCAGAGTGGAGTCGGGCAAATCCAGTGCAGTCAATTTTTTTGGGGTGTCCTAATTTGTTGAAGCTTTTGTTTCCCAGAGTCGAAATCAATATGACAAAGACTTGAAATGTAATTATATGAGATGGGTGCACACTCGCCTTCCAGACTACATGATCTATTGATTTTTCAGGGGGTTTTCAGAGCTTTACACAAACTCTGAATGTAGAAATTAGACGGTAACTGTTAAGGGTTAGCATGATGCCTGTTATTATCCTCAGCTGGGTAGAGTGCAGTGACGTGCAGTCACTAGAGGCAGGTGAGGCGGGGCCTCACCTGCCATCATGGAAAGAAAAAAAATGTAAAAAGAAAAAAAAAAAAATTAAATTGTTATATGTATCCAGTGATTATACTATAAAGTTATTTTCCATTTAACTTCACCAGTTTTAGATTATTTTTATTCAAAATCGCTGAATTTTCACATTTGCCGTTCAAATACTGAGAAGAGACGGTGCGGTGAACAGCAGCCAGTTGAGGCACGTCACTCAGTGCCTCAACATGGATTGCGGACTCGGCTAACTGCTGGCCTGCTGTGCAGTGAGACTGTATTGCTAGATGAACTATATGGGGACGGCGTGGCAAAGTTGGTAGAGTGGCCGTGCCAGCAATCGGAGTGTTGCTGGTTACTGGGGTTCAATCCCCACCTTCTACCATCCTAGTCACGTCCGTTGTGTCCTTGGGCAAGACACTTCACCCCTTGCTCCTGATGGGTGCTGGTTAGCGCCTTGCATGGCAGCTCCCGCCATCAGTGTGTGAATGTGTGTGTGAATGGGTAAATGTGGAAATACTGTCAAAGCGCTTTGAGTACCTTGAAGGTAGAAAAGCGCTATATAAGTATAACCCATTTATGATTTATTATCATTATACATTTCCATAGTTTAGTTAGCTGAGGTATATAATGTACAGTGTATTTTGTCAACAACTGTATGTGTGTAACGTATTTCTTGTGCTGAGCGATCATAAAACGGCTGCAAAAGACGCACTGGCTGAGGCTCCAGTAATCCCGCCTCCTGCACCCCCGCCGTAGAATTGTTATATCAACTAAAGCCCACACTTAAACTTTCCACGTGCAACATTGAATCTATTTCAAAAAATTATTTCATAAGAAGCCAAAAAGTGCAAAAACAATAATGTTCGTGTTGGAGGACCTGCTGCAGGGCCACAACATTAGGTACACCTGCAGACTGCAGGTGTACCTAATTCACAACTCCTCCAACACGAACATTATTGTTTGTAATATATATATATATATATATGTTTGTAAATCTGACTGTAATGAAGTCAGTGCCTCACCAGCCATCAACCTCACCGCACGTCACTGGTAGAGTGATAGGTACTAGGTCATCGTCTTCTGGTGCAATTGAGGCAAATGGAACGCACTACCTGGTTGCAACCAGCATAGGCACTTATAGCAATGGTTTTCCTGTCACGACTTACCTGTATTCTGTTAGATTGAAACATTGCGTATTCCGGATTTATCCTCAGAAGCAGTGCACTTTCCTTCGAGATGAATAAATACTACCTTGCCTTACCTTGAACCAAAACTGTGTCAAACTATAATTCGCATGATATATAAATGACAAACGTAGCGAAAGATGTGCATTGGAAGAAATGCTAGCATAAGAATAATTCATATCTCTTCAAAAGTTAGAGCGAGGGTCAGCAGACAATTGCTAACAGTTGCTAAACCCCAAAGGTGCCCCTGTAAAAGATAGTTTGCAAAAACGGCCATGTTTTTCCACTAATGATCAAATGTTTCATATTTTATTAAATAAAAATGTAAAAAAAAAAAAAAAACAGTTGTTTTTAGGTAGAACTTGGAACTTGAGGGTTCCAGGTTCGATCCCCGCTTCTGCAAACGTAGCGAAAGATGTGCATTGGAAGAAATGCTAGCATAAGAATAATTCATATATCTTCAAAGGTTAGAGCAAGGGTCAGCAGACAATTGCTAACAGTTGCTAAACCCCGTAGGTGCCCCTGTAAAAGATAATTTCCAAAAACGGCCATGATTTTCCACAAATGATCAAATGTTTCATATTTTTTTAAATAAAAATGTAAAGAAAAAAATAGTTGTTTTTAGGTAGATGAATGAAAACAACAGTCCCCTAAAACAGTGTTTTTCAACCTTTTTTGAGCCAAGGCACATTTTTGTCATTGAAAAAATGCGGAGGCACACCACCAGCAGAAAACATAAAAACATTAAACTCAGTAGCTGATATTGACAATAAAAAGTTGTTCTCGCAAGTTTTGGATAAGAATTCAAATCATAACCAACCATGCATGACTATACCTCTTGTCTCAAAGTACTGTCACATCACGCTGTGACTTATTTGGGGGTTTTTGGTGTCTTCCTGTGTGTAGTGTTTTAGTTCTTGTCTTGCGCTCTTATTTTGGTGGCTTTTCCTGTGTTGTTGGTATTTTCCTGTAGAAATTTCATGTCTTCTGTACATTGTTGATTGTCATGTCATTTTCGGATGTAATTTGTGGACGCCGTCTGCTCCACACGCTGTAAGTCTTTGCTGTCTTCCAGCATTCTGTTTTTGTTTACTTTGCAACCATCCATCCATCCATCCATCTTCTTCCGCTTATCCGAGGTCGGGTCGCGGGGGCAGCAGCCTAAGCAGGGAAGCCCAGACTTCCCTCTCCCCAGCCACTTCGTCCAGCTCTTCCTGTGGGACCCCGAAGCGTTCCCAGGCCAGCCGGGAGACATAGTCTTCCCAACGTGTCCTGGGTCTTCCCCGCGGCCTCCTACCGGTCGGACGTGCCTAGGGAGGCGTTCGGGTGGCATCCTGACCAGATGCCCGAACCACCTCATCTGGCTCCTCTCGATGTGGAGGAGCAGCGGCTTTACTTTGAGCTCCTCCCGGATGGCAGAGCTTCTCACCCTATCTCTAAGGGAGAGCCCCGCCACCCGGCGAAGGAAACTCATTTCGGCCGCTTGTACCCGTGATCTTGTCCTTTCGGTCATAACCCAAAGCTCATGACCATAGGTGAGGATGGGAACGTAGATCGACCGGTAAATTGAGAGCTTTGCCTTCCGGCTCAGCTCCTTCTTCACCACAACGGATCGATACAGCGTCCGCATTACTGAAGACGCCGCACCGATCCGCCTGTCGATCGCACGATCCACTCTTCCCTCACTCGTGAACAAGACTCCGAGGAACTTGAACTCCTCCACTTGGGGAAAGATCTCCTCCCCAACCCGGAGATGGCACTCCACCCTTTTCCGGGCACTCCACCCTTTTCCGGGCGAGAACCATGGACTCGGACTTGGAGGTGCTGATTCTCATCCCAGTCGCTTCACACTCAGCTGCGAACCGATCCAGTGAGAGCTGAAGATCCTGGCCAGATGAAGCCATCAGGACCACATCATCTGCAAAAAGCAGAGACCTAATCCTGCAGCCACCAAACCAGATCCCCTCAACGCCTTGACTGCGCCTAGAAATTCTGTCCATAAAAGTTATGAACAGAATCGGTGACAAAGGGCAGCCTTGGCGGAGTCCAACCCTCACTGGAAACGTGTCCGACTTACTACCGGCAATGCGGACCAAGCTCTGGCACTGATCATACAGGGAGCGGACTGCCACAATCAGACAGTCCGACACCCCATACTCTCTGAGCACTCCCCACAGGACTTCCCGAGGGACACGGTCGAATGCCTTCTCCAAGTCCACAAAACACATGTAGACTGGTTGGGCAAACTCCCATGCACCCTCAAGGACCCTGCCGAGAGTATAGAGCTGGTCCACAGTTCCACGACCAGGACAAAAACCACACTGTTCCTCCTGAATCCGAGGTTCGACTATCCGGCGTAGCCTCCTCTCCAGTACACCTGAATAGACCTTACCAGGAAGGCTGAGGAGTGTGATCCCACGATAGTTAGAACACACCCTCCGGTCCCCTTCTTAAAGAGAGGAACCACCACCCCGGTCTGCCAATCCAGTGGTACCGCCCCCGATGTCCACGCGATGCTGCAGAGTCTTGTCAACCAAGACAGCCCCACAGCATCCAGAGCCTTAAGGAACTCCGGGCGGATCTCATCTACCCCCGGGGCCTTGCCACCGAGGAGCTTTTTAACTACCTCAGCAACCTCAGCCCCAGAAATAGGAGAGCCCACCACAGGCTCCCCAGGCACTGCTTCCTCATAGGAAGACGTGTTGGTGGGATTGAGGAGGTCTTCGAAGTATTCCCTCCACCGATCCACAACATACGCAGTCGAGGTCAGCAGAACACCATCCTCGCCATACACGGTGTTGATAGTGCACTGCTTCCCCTTCCTGAGGCGGCGGATGGTGGTCCAGAATTGCTTCGAAGCGGTCCGGAAGTCGTTTTCCATGGCCTCACCGAACTCCTCCCATGTTCGAGTTTTTGCCTCTGCGACCGCTGAAGCCGCACACCGCTTGGCCTGTCGGTACCTGTCCGCTGCCTCAGGAGTCCTATGAGCCAAAAGAACCCGATAGGACTCCTTCTTCAGCTTGACGGCATCCCTCACCGCCGGTGTCCACCAACGGGTTCTAGGATTACCGCCACGACAAGCACCAACTACCTTGCGGCCACAGCTCCAATCAGCCGCCTCGACAATAGAGGCGCGGAACATGGTCCATTCGGACTCAATGTCCAGCACCTCCCTCGTGACATGTTCAAAGTTCTTCCGGAGGTGGGAATTGAAACTCTCTCTGACAGGAGACTCTGCCAGACGTTCCCAGCAAACCCTCACAATGCGTTTGGGCCTGCCAGGTCTGTCCGGCATCCTCCCCCACCATCGCAGCCAACTCACCACCAGGTGGTGATCGGTAGAAAGCTCCGCCCCTCTCTTCACCCGAGTGTCCAAAACATGAGGCCGCAAATCCGATGACACAACTACAAAGTCGATCATGGAACTGCGGCCTAAGGTGTCCTGGTGCGAAGTGCACATATGGACACCCTTATGTTTGAACATGGTGTTTGTTATGGACAATCTGTGACGGGCACAAAAGTCCAATAACAAAACACCGCTCGGGTTCAGATCCGGGCAGCCATTCTTCCCAATCACGCCTCTCCAGGTTTCACTGTCGCTGCCAACATGAGCATTGAAGTCCCCCAGTAGAACGAGGGAATCACCCGGGGGAGCACTCTCAAGTACTCCTTCGAGTGAATCCAAAAAGGGTGGGTACTCTGAGCTGCGGTTTGGCGCGTAAGCGCAAACCACAGTCAGGACCCGTTCCCCCACCCGAAGGCGGAGGGAAGCTACCCTCTCGTCCACCGGGTTGGACTCCAACGTGCAGGCTCTGAGCCGGGGGGAAACAAGAATTGCCACCCCAGCCCGTCGCCTCTCACTGCCGGCAACGCCAGAGTGGAAGAGAGTCCAGCCCCTCTCGAGAAAACTGGTTCCAGAGCCCTTGCTGTGCGTCGAAGTGAGTCCGACTATATCTAGCCGGAACTTCTCCACCTCGCGCACTAGCTCAGGCTCCTTTCCCCCCAGCGAGGTGACGTTCCACGTCCCAAGAGCTAGCCTCTGTAGCCGAGGATCGGACCGCCGAGTGCCCTGCCCTCGGCTTCCGCCCAGCTCACATTGCACCCGACCTCTATGACCCCTGCTATGGGTGGTGAGCCCATTGGAGGGGGGACCCACGTTGCCTCTTCGGGCTGTGCCTGGCCGGGCCCCATGGGGACAGGCCCGGCCACCAGGCGCTCGCCATCGTGCCCCACCTCCGGGCCTGGCTCCAGAGGGGGGCCCCGGTGACCCGCGTCCGGGCAAGGGAAATCTGGGTTCCTTGTTCGTTTTCTTCATAGAGGTCTTCGAGCTGCTCTTTGTCTGATCCCTCACCTAGGACCAGTTTGTCTTGGGAGACCCTACCAGGGGGCATAAAGCCCCCGGACAACATAGCTCCTAGGATCATTGGGACACGCAAACTCCTCTACCATGTTAAGGTGGCAGCTCAGAGAGGAGTTTGCAACCAGTTTGCAACCAGTTCAGTTTTAGTTTCGTTTTGATTAGCCTTCCCTAATGCCTTTTCTTAGCGGCACTCGCCTTTTGTTTATTTTTGGTTTAAGCATTAGACGGACGCCTTTTTACCTGCACGCTGTCGTCTGCATATTATGATCACAACAAACCATGTTCCCGACATCTACAAAGCAATTAGCTACCGGCTGTCACCTACTGATATGGAAGAGTATTACATGGTTATACACCGACACTCAACAAAGGCACATTTGCAGATTATTATTACTGGTTTGTAAAAAATATTTTTAACCCAAATAGGCGAAATTACATATTCTCCCACGGCACACCAGACTCTATCTCACGGCACACTAGTGTGCCGCGGCACAGTGGTTGAAAAACACTGCCCTAAAAGGTGTGTACCAATTTCCAAGGTGATTTGACAAAAAAAAACAAAATTACATAGGGTTGTTTTGCTAAGTGGTGCATTGAGCTTAGTGACAAATTTCAAGTCAAAATCATCATAATGCATGTTGATGACACATTCTTGTGGTGTCCCGCAAATTTGACAAAGGCAAGCGAACGAACGCAATGTAGGACCTCGCTAGTTGCTAATGTCTCTCTAGAGTGCAACAAAGCCATTTCGAAATCGGCAATTACCGTCTCCATGGTGGGAAATCAAGCAAATGTTCCCAAGAGGACAAAGAATAGCTAATCAGGCTATACTATAACCGCAAAGTGGAGCTTTTGAATGTAAACAAAGTTAGGCGGATTAATACAAATATCGACAATAGGTAAATTAGCAGTACATGGTCAATACTATAGTGGTTAGATCGAGTTTTTATTATCAAATCTTCTGTCATTCATGTTATTTATTATTATTTACTTGAGGGGCAAAAACCAAAAAATGATTTAAATCAGAGCCAATAGTAGGAAATTATTTGAATATATTATTGATATTTTTACATTCTGTGTATTTTTCTAAATTGTAATTGTGATAAAAAATGTAATCATTAGATGGTCTTAAAGGGGAACATTATCACCAGACCTATGTAAGCGTCAATATATACCTTGATGTTGCAGAAAAAAGACCATATATTTTTTGAACCGATTTCCGAACTCTAAATGGGTGAATTTTGGCGAATTAAGCGCCTTTCTATTATTCGCTCTCGGATTGCATCGGGAAGCAATCCGCCATTTTCTCAAAAACATTACAAACACCAAATCAGCTCTGTTATTTTCCGTTTTTTCGACTGCTTTCCGTACCTTGGAGACATCATGCCTCGTCGGTGTGTTGTCGGAGGGTGTAACAACACGAACAGGGACGGATTCAAGTTGCACCAGTGGCCCAAAGATGCGAAAGTGGCAAGAAATTGGACGAAATTTGTTCAAAATACGAGGGTGTGGGGAAAGCCGACGAAAATGGTCAGTCGTTTGTTCCGCACACTTTACCGACGAAAGCTATGCTACGACAGAGATGGCAAGAATGTGTGGATATCCTGCGACACTCAAAGCAGATGCATTTCCAACGATAAAGTCAAAGAAATCTGCCGCCAGACCCCCATTGAATCTCCCGGAGTGTGTGAGCAATTCAGGGACAAAGGACCTCGGTAGCACGGCAAGCAATGGCGGCAGTTTGTTCCCGCAGACGAGCGAGCTAAACCCCCTGGATGTCTTGGCTCACACCGTCCCTTATGCCACCGAAGATGATCAAGAGAAGAATATCGACCCTAGCTTCCCTGGCCTGCTGACATCAACTCCAAAACTGGACAGATCAGCTTTTAGGAAAAGAGAGCGGATGAGGGTATGTCTACATAATATATTAATTGATGAAAACTTTATTCATTACTCGCGATTTTACGTAAATTATTATACATAAACTGTGTTTACCAATAATTTAGCTTAAAAACATTACAACACTTAAAAATAAACACATACCAATCGTTGGTTAGAAGGCGATCGCCGAATTCGTCCTCGCTTTCTCCCGTGTCGCTGGCTGTCGTGTCGTTTTCGCTTGCATACGGTTCAAACCGATATGGCTCAATAGCTTCAGTTTCTTCTTCAATTTCGCTTAAGCCGCTGAAATCCGAGTCTGAATCCGAGCTAATGTCGCTACCTTGCTGTTCTATCCGCCATGTTTGTTTGTATTGGCATCACTATGTGACGTCACAGGAAAATGGACGGGTGTATATAACGATGGTTAAAATCAGGCACTTTGAAGCTTTTTTTAGGGATATTGCGTGATGGGTAAAATTTGGAAAAAAACTTCGAAAAATAAAATAAGCCACTGGGAACTGATTTTTAATGGTTTTAACCCTTCTGAAATTGTGATAATGTTCCCCTTTAAAAATTTGAAATTTGACCAATGCTGCCCCTGTAACTACTTGGTATTTGATCGATCACCAAGTCTGAGGATATTCTCATTCATTCATGTACAGGATTGCTTATTTTGTACAGGATTGCTTATTATTTTTATTGGATAGTAGTCTATTTATTTCAATTCTTAGTGTTATCTTTATTACTTCTTGTGTAATTTATTTTTATCCCATATTTGTTCCCACTACCGCACCTTAAATTGGAGTCCTTAATCTCGTTACATGCAAATATAATGACAATAAAGTCCATTCTATTCTATTCCATTCATCCAGGTCATTGTAATCTCAGGGCATTCAATCGATCGTAACTTGAATGTTCGGTTTGTCTTAGAAGACGAAGTTTCACCTCTCATCCAAATAGGCTTCATCAGTTCATGCTCATAGACTTAGATTGGTCATATTGATAACCAAGTTTGTAGTATCAGCCAAAACTAATGTAACAACAACAACAACATAATAATAATACATGCTTAATACAACTTAACAGAAGTGTAGATAAAACTAACTTGCAACAGAAAGTAACCACTTATTAACAGTAAATTAACAAATAGATTAATAATAGTTTTGACAAAATAATACAACCGAAAATGACGCAATATGTTGCCGCATACGTCAGCAGCCATATTAGGAGGTTTTGTAACTCGTTTTTATTATCATTTCTAAACCAAATATTACATCGGGATATATATCGTTATCGCAGGAGGCTGTAATATACTGCAATTAGGATGTAACGATATGAAAATTTGATATCAAGATTATTCTGACCAAATGATCACGGTTATCATTATTTTCGTGGCATTGTTGAATGTGCTAAAAAATTACACACACTAACATCTTAAGATTTTTTCCAAATATCTAAAATAAATAGTCGCACTGTTAGAAAGTCCACTATTTAACATGTTTGTGTTTCTTATGCTTCACTGACAAGAGTGTTCTGGCAGGCGTTGTGGTGGTCCTTGAACGCACCGTAAAAACACCCATCCATCCATCCATCCATCTTCTTCCGCTTATCCGAGGTCGGGTCGCGGGGGCAGCAGCTTAAGCAGGGAAGCCCAGACTTCCCTCTCCCCAGCCACTTCGTCCAGCTCCTCCCGGGGGATCCCGAGGCGTTCCCAGGCCAGCCGGGAGACATAGTCTTCCCAACGTGTCCTGGGTCTTCCCCGTGGCCTCCTACCGGTCGGACGTGCCCGAAACACCTTCCTAGGGAGGCGTTCGGGTGGCATCCTGACCAGATGCCCGAACCACCTCATCTGGCTCCTCTCGATGTGGAGGAGCAGCGGCTTTACTTTGAGCTCCCCCCGAATGACAGAGCTTCTCACCCTATCTCTAAGGGAGAGCCCCGCCACTCGGCGGAGGAAACTCATTTCGGCCGCTTGTACCCGTGATCTTGTCCTTTCGGTCATGACCCAAAGCTCATGACCATAGGTGAGGATGGGAACGTAGATCGACCGGTAAATCGAGAGCTTTGCCTTCCGGCTCAGCTCCTTCTTCACCACAACGGATCGATACAGCGTCCGCATTACTGAAGACGCCGCACCGATCCGCCTGTCGATCTCACGATCCACTCCTCCCCCACTCGTGAACAAGACTCCGAGGTACTTGAACTCCTCCACTTGAGGCAAGATCTCCTCCCCAACCCGGAGATGGCACTCCACCCTTTTCCGGGAGAGAACCATGGACTCGGACTTGGAGGTGCTGATTCCCATCCCAGTCGCTTCACACTCGGCTGCGAACCGATCCAGTGAGAGCTGAAGATCTTGGCCGGAGGAAGCCATCAGGACCACATCATCTGCAAATAGCAGTGACCTAATCCTGCAGCCACCAAACCAGATCCCCTCAACGCCCTGACTGCGCCTAGAAATTCTGTCCATATAGGTTATGAACAGAATCGGTGACAAAGGGCAGCCTTGGCGGAGTCCAACCCTCACTGGAAACGTGTCCGACTTACTGCCGGCAATGCGGACCAAGCTCTGACACTGATTATACAGGGAGCGAACTGCCACAATAAGACAGTCCGTTACCCCATACTCTCTGAGCACTCCCCACAGAACTTCCCGGGGTACACGGTCGAATGCCTTCTCCAAGTCCACAAAGCACATGTAGACTGGTTGGGCAAACTCCCATGCACCCTCAAGGACCCTGCCGAGAGTATAGAGCTGGTCCACAGTTCCACGACCAGGACGAAAACCACACTGTTCCTCCTGAATCCGAGGTTCGACTATCCGGCGTAGCCTCCTCTCCAGTACACCTGAATAAACCTTACCGGGAAGGCTGAGGAGTGTGATCCCACGATAGTTGGAACACACCCTCCGGTTCCCCTTCTTAAAGAGAGGAACCACCACCCCGGTCTGCCAATCCAGAGGTACCGCCCCCGATGTCCACGCGATGTTGCAGAGTCTTGTCAACCAAGACAGCCCCACAACACCCAGAGCCTTAAGGAACTCCGGGCGGATCTCATCCACCCCCGGGGCCTTGCCACCGAGGAGCTTTTTAACTACCTCGGCAACCTCAGCCCCAGAAATAGGAGAGCCCACCACAGATTCCCCAGGCCCTGCTTCCTCATAGGAAGACGTGCTGGTAGGATTGAGGAGGTCTTCGAAGTATTCCCTCCACCGATCCAAAACACCTTTGTTCTGTATTCCTCAAAGTATAGAACGATCACTCTGTTCCAAGAGAGCATAGCTCATAGGTTCAATGTGCACAATTAAATATATTAGTTGCTCTGACAGCAATGTGTTTATGCCAGTTTAGACTGAGGTATGTTGTTTCTTAATGGGGAAATACGGTAATGTCTCATGTTTTCATGTTAGCATTAAAGGTAGCGAGCCAAGTGCAGTTATCAATCATGGTTTTTCCATAATAACATTTTGAAACAATAATACTAGCTCCAGTCAGTCCGTGAGTTTATCAAAATGCAGTTGGCAAACACGGTTTTTCCATTATATTCATTTTTTTAACGATAATAATAACTATTGGGAGTTTTACCAATTATATTACATCCCTATAAACAGGATAACAATAGTTTCAAACGTTTGACAAATTAGATTTTAATAGAACAAAACTAGTGTTGTTCCAATATCAATATTTTGGTACCAGTACCAATATGTATTTCGATACTTTTCGGTACCTTTTTAAATAGAGGGGACCACAAAAAATAGCATTATTGGCTTTATTTTAACAAGAAAATCTTAATATGTTTCTTATTGCAATTTTGTGCTTAAATAAAATAGTGAACATACAAGACAACATGTCTTTTAGTAGTAAGTAAACAAACAAAGGCTCCTAATTTAGCTGCTGACATACGCAGTAACATATTGTGTCATTTTCCCTTCTATTATTTTGTCAACATTATTAAGGACAAGTGGTAGAAAACTAATTATTAATCTACTTGTTGATTTACTGTTAATATCTGCTTACTTTCTCTTTTGACATGTTCTATCTGCACTTCTGTTAAAATGTAATAATCACTTATTCTTCTGTTGTTTGGATGCTTTACATTAGTTTTGGATGATACCACACATTTGGCTGGTACTTTTTATAGGCGGTATAGTACCGAATATAATTCCTTAGTATTGCGGGACTATACTAATACCGGTATACCGTACAACCCTAAACAAAACTCACAGAAAGTATTGTGTGTGAATATACGGTAAACACTGCAAGACTAACCTCTTAGAATGAAAGCATTATGAGAATGTGTGGCTTCGACAAGTGAAAACCTGACAATGAAATAGCTGAAAAGTGCTGATGTCCCAGAAGGTGCTCGATAAAAAGGGGGCCTAACCTCAGGTTAACACAAGCACACACACGCATCAGAACTCTTTTCCTGCATTTATCGTTATCAGCTATAGTTTTTTTAGAGTGTGCATTTGGGCTGAATGGAGGAAATGGGCTCCATTTCCAAGCACTGTAATGACGAGCAGCTTTGTTGCAAAGCGTCCAGGACTGCTGTGGAACGTCGAGTGATGGAGTGAATACACGTTTCATTCACTTCACTTCAACAAGAGGAAGCTGCGGGGTTTCAAGGTAAAAACACTCTTTATCATGTTACACAATCCTTTCCGGGAGCTCTTCTCTGACTCCGTGTCACAATTTGTATTCCAATCTAAACGGCTTGGAGAAATTAAAACGATGGGTGGACCACCTTCAGTTTAACCTTTCCGCCTCGTGTGTTCCAGCAGTGATGACTTATTTAGCGAGGTGATATACACCGCCTTGTTGCGACAACGGAACGCTACAATTAGACGGAGCAAGCCACAAGGATTGTGCTTGACAAAATGATGATTGTTGCATTTTGAGGAGCAGCGATACACAGTGGCGACAGCTGTCATTCAGTACGTGCCCATGCACTAGGTTAGTCCGATTTCTCAAATAGTTTGGCTCTAAATACAAACCCTGTTTCCATATGAGTTGGGAAATTGTGTTAGATGTAAATATAAACGGAATACAATGATTTGCAAATCCTTTTCAACCCATATTCAGTTGAAAGCACAACAAAGACAAGATATTTGATGTTCAAACTCATAAACTTTATTTTTTTTTTGCAAATAATAATTAACTTAGAATTTCATGGCTGCAACACGTGCCAAAGTAGTTGGGAAAGGGCATGTTCACCACTGTGTTACATGGCCTTTCCTTTTAACAACACCCAGTAAACATTTGGGAACTGAGGAGACACATTTATTAAGCTTCTCAGGTGGAATTCTTTCCCATTCTTGCTTGATGTACAGCTTAAGTTGTTCAACAGTCCGGGGGTCTCCGTTGTGGTATTTTAGGCTTCATAATGCGCCACACATTTTCAATGGGAGACAGGTCTGGACTACAGGCAGGCCAGTCTAGTACCCGCACTCTTTTACTATGAAGCCATGTTGATGTAACACATGGCTTGGCATTGTCTTGCTGAAATAAGCAGGGGCGTCCATGGTAACGTTGCTTGGATGGCAACATATGTTGCTCCAAAACCTGTAAGTACCTTTCATCATTAATGGCTCCTTGGGCTTGGGGTCTGGCTGTCCCCTGCTTTTCTCGTGCCCTGTCCTCTGCCGGGTGTGTCTGTCTGCGGCCTGCTGCTGGCCCTTGTGGGCGGTACGGTGGGTCGGGCTCTGGGGTTCCTGTCGCTGGCCGGCTTGGCTGCGTGGGGGCGGTGGTCCCTGGTTCCCTGGGCACCACGCCTCCTGTTTGTGGGTTGGGCTCTCGGGGGTGATGGGGCCGTGCTCTGGCTCCCACGCACTCTGGGAGTCGAATGTATTGTACATGCAAATTCACATATGCTCACATACGTACATAGGTACCTACGCTCCCACATACATACACAAATACAGTACATATTTACCTACCTAATGTTCGTACATCCACACGCACATTCAATATACAAACATACACATACACATACTGTACATATACATTCACTGTACAAACACATATACACATTCTGTACATATACATTCATTGTACAAACACATATACACATTCTGTACATATACAAGTACATATGCATACTTACACTCATGCACATAATCACGTTTCATCAAACATATATTAACGTTGTTGCCCTAGGGTAAACTGGGTGTAACACATGGCACACTGACAAAGCTTAACCTATTGTGACTATAACAATCTACAAGGTTAATGTAGGTTGCTTCTCTTTCTCCCCCTCCATTTTTCTGCATTCTTTCGTATCTCAAGTTATCATTACGTATATGTATTGTTGCATTTAAACAACTGTATTGTTGATAATAAAGGTAAATTATTGGTATTGTTCATTATCAATAGCGCTATTTCTATTGGTATTTGTATTGATCCATTTGTAGTGTAATAATGCTCATTGTCATTTCTGTATTATTTTTTATTTTTCGCTAACTGCTTATTTGCTATTACTTTTACCATCATATTTGTACATGTCATATTTGCTGATGTTGCTCTATTGTTGTTGTTGTTGTTGTTTGCTGTTGTTGTTTTTGTCTCTCTGTCTAATCCCCCTCTTGTCCCCACAATTTCCCCCTCTGTCTTCTTTTTTTTTCTCTTTCTATCCCCTCCTGCTCCGGCCCGGCTGCACTAAATGATAATATAAATACATTTAATAAAGTCAAATACAAATAAGGCAACAAGAGAAGTATCCTACACTTCTCTTTTGTAAAGTAAATCTGAACAGCCGACATGGGCATCTACATCAACTATATGATTTGCCTGAGAAGCTGGACAGGACATAAAAAAAAATAAAAATAAAAATAAAAATAAAAAAATAAAAAATTAATGGCTCCTTCACAGACGTGTAAGTTACCCATGTATTGGGCACTAATACACCCCCATACCATCACAGATGCTGGATTTTCAACTTTGCGCCTATAACAATCCGGATGGTTCTTTTCCTCTTTGGTCCGGAGGACACAACGTCCACAGTTTCCAAAAACTATTTGAAATGTGGACTCGTCAGACCACAAAACACTTTTCCACTTTGTATCAGTCCATCTTAGATGAGCTCAGGCCCAGCGAAGCCGACGGCGTTTCTGGGTGTTGTTGATAAACGGTTTTCGCCTTGCAGAGGAGAGTTTTAACTTGCACTTACAGCTGTAGCAACCAACTGTAGTTACTGACAGTGGGTTTCTGAAGTGTTCCTGAGCCCATGTGGTGATATCCTTTACACGCTGATGTCGCTTGTTGATGCAGTACAGCCTGAGGGATCAAAGGTCACAGGCTTAGCTGCTTACGTGCAGTGATTTCTCCAGATTCTCTGAACCCTTTGATGATATTACGGACCGTAGATGGTGAAATCCCTAAATTCCTTGCAATAGCTGCTTGAGACAGGTTCTTCTTAAACTGTTCAACAATTTGCTCACGCATTTGTTGACAAAGTGGTGACCCTCGCCCCATCCTTGTTTGTGAATGACTGAGCATTTCATGGAATCTACTTTTATACCCAATCATGGCACCCACCTGTTCCCAATTTGCCTGTTCACCTGTGGGATGTTCCAAATAAGTGTTTGATGAGCATTCCTCAACTTTATCAGTATTTATTGCAACCTTTCCCAACTTCTTTGTCACGTGTTGCTGGCATCAAATTCTAAAGTTAATGATTATTTGCACAAAAAAAAAATGTTTATCAGTGAACATCAAATATGTTGTCTTTGTAGCATATTCAACTGAATATGGGTTGAAAATGATTTGCAAATCATTGTATTCCGTTTATATTTACATCTAACACAATTTCCCAACTCATATGGAAACAGGGTTTGTAAGCATCCTACAACCCATGGAAATACCTTAATCTGTTCAGTTGGAGTTGGACTAACACACCTGCATTATGTCAAAGGATATTCTCATTCATAGGTCATTGTAATCTCAGGGCATTCAATCCATCGCAACTGGACTGCCTGGTTTGTCTTAGATGACCTTTCGTCTCTCATCCAAGTAGGCTTCATCACTTCCAATTAGGGCTGGGCGATATGGCCTTTTTTTAATATCTCGATATTTTTAGGCCATGTCACGATACACGATATATATCTCGATATTTTGCCTTAGCCTTGAATGAACACTTGATGCATATAATCACAGCAGTATGATGATTCTATGTGTCTACATTAAAAACGTTCATACTGCATTAATATATGCTACTTTTAAACTTTCATGCATAGAAGGAAATCACAACTAAGTCAATTTAGCAAAACTGTATTTAGTAAACAGTTATTAAGCAGTGGCACAAACATTCATGTCATTTCAAAACAGAAAGTGCAAGATTGTCAGAGACATTTTAAAACAAGCTATGAGTGAACTTTTGTGCATGATGTCACTAAGATGACATATCAAAACAACACTAAGTGCACTTTTTGTAACAGAACGCCACTACAATAGTTTAAAACAAATAAAGTGCAGTTTTGTGCATGATGTCACACAAGATATTTCAATAACTGTCAAATAAAAATAAGCTGCATAATAGGAAATCAAACACTCTATGTCCTTTGCTATGTGGTAGGTTATCTCCTTCTGTTGTTGACTATTTTTTTCATACGGTGTTGATGTGGAAATGGTTGCCTCTGCATTGTGTTGGTGTGATGTTGACATGTTGACTCTTCATTCTCTAGCGGGTGACTTTTCAAATGATGCTACATATTAGCAGTAATGCTACTTTTTGTAGCAACGCTTTTGCCCCACACTTGACATATTACGGTTGTCTGTTCGACATATTCCCACTTGAAGCCAAACCACCGCCAGACGATGGACCCCGTGCTGTTTTTCTTGGGAATTAATTCTTCCTTCATTTGTTACCAGATTTGCACCTTCTTTCTCTCGTATTACCACTCGCACCACAGCTAACATTACCCAGGCCGCTACCTCTCTGCTCCGCTACGGCGTATACGTATGTGATGTATGTAAGAAGGTGCGCTCTGTGAGAAGGAGAGACAACAAAGAGTGAGAAACGCCTGTAGTGTAATGCCCGCAGCTAAAAGCAACTGCGTGACAACGTATACTCGAATATCACGATATAGTCATTTTCTATATCGCACAGAGACAAACCCGCGATATATCGAGTATATCGATATATCGCCCAACCCTACTTCCAATATCACTCATACTTGGTTAATTTTCAGGTCACGAAATGTAAATGGAGTATCGTTGGCAGTTTCTCGATCTGTCGAATCGATTGTTAGCTATTTATTTACGATTTCTAATGCAAAAAAAAAAAAAGCCAATCGTGTGTTCTTGTCTTACATAAAGATTGTGAATGATAAACACCACATCTCTTTCCGATTTTTGCACATTTCCAGTATGACTGATCTGATAACATTGTCAGAGTGCAGAAGCGTTACTACTGTGATGTCACTCTCCAAAAATAGCCGAAAATGGCTGACTGAATTTGTGGCATTTTGTTATGTTTAAATGAGGTTTTCAAAGAATTTGCAGATTGTTGTTGCAGATTTTTTACATTTTTTTCCTCAAAAAGGCGCCGCTGAGTGGCTGCTGTTGGCAGGAGCTCTGTACTCTTGTGTTCCTGATGTTTTCCCTCTTGTTTTCCAGTGGGTTGGTTTTTTTTGTGCCTTTTGGTTCGGGACCGTTTGGGACTGTGTGACAAGGGGTGGCACTTTCGTGACTTCCGGATCTGCCTCCCTGGAGCCTTATGGCCATTGAGACCAGCTGCTGGGTCTCTGCCACACCAGAGTCCGTTTGGAGAGACTGAAGGAGATGTGGATGAAGAGACAGGGCTGCGGAGCTGGCGCTGAGCGCCGGGACGGACAAGCTTCACAGTGTCTTGGCTGAATGAGCAGGTATCGGACACTTCGGTCTCCTTGGACGTATCCTCGCTCATCCATGTGGACTGGACACTGGCTGAGAGTTGGTGGGCGGCCGAGGATGGAGTCGGCTCTCTTGGTTGCTTTGTTGGGTCTGCTCCTATCTCTGGCCATGCTCCCCCCACCCCAGCAGACGATGGCGTGGAACACTGTAGAGGCCACCACAGTGTATATGTTTTGTTTTTTTGTTGTTTTACTTTTATTGCTGTGTGTAGAAGTGGCTGGTTGCATCAGCTCTGCTCTTTTAATGCATTTTCTCACCCCCACCCCCAGCGTTTACCTGTTTCTCACCTTTTTTGTAAAAGAGGCCGGAAGTTGGCAGACCCGTCAGCGATCCTGTTCTGTCTCCCTGTAATGTTTGTCTGCTCTTGAACGGGGTTGTGCTGAAAATCTTAATTCTAAGGCTGAAACGACGCGTCGACGTAGTCGACGTCATCGGTTACGTAAATACGTCGACGTCGTTTTTATGCGTCGACGCGTCGCATATTTACGTCACACTGCCGTCATGGCGGAGCGCAAAGCAGATGATGCGAGCGGTGCGAGCGAGGGAAAAAAAGCACGCCAAAAGTCGTCAAAAGTGTGGGAGTATTTCAATAAACGGCCTAATAATGTTGTAGAGGCGAACAGCTGTCTCGTCAGCTGAAGCGCGAGCTCGCAACCGTGGCTGTTTAGCAACCAGTCAAACCCCACTTAATAAAATTATATTTTATCTTAGAGCACATCCGCATCCCTATTCACCTAGGCAACCCCAGGAAATGTATATAATTCGGCATTATTTCGGCCAGACGGCTTATAAAATCAGAGCCGATCAGTTTACGTTCACGCGCAGGTATAACGCGGCGCGCTCCCGTCTCATCTGCTGGTGCGCGAGCCCAGTAATTAGACCGCTGTGTCAAATCAAGGAGTACAAAAGACGCCAGCGCAGAGTGGAAAAAGGTTTAGTTCATTACAGATACCCAAGAGTTGTGCCAAAAGTATGTAAGATTTAATATTTCTCTTCGTGGGTGTGGCGCACCTGTTGCGCTGGTGAGATTGGGGGTGGATGTGTGTGCATGTAGCGTGCTTAGTCTGGAGGCTAAATACACACAGTGTGTTATGTAACTGTTGTTTAGTGTTGATATTCTTTGCTTAGTTTGATAAATGTTGGAGCGGTTTGCTTCATCAGGAGGGTGAAGTCGCTCAACTTAAAGTGTTGGATTTAACTGTGTTGGATCATTGGCTGCTGGTGAGGGCATAGAAAAAGGGGCATTTTTCTACCAGTAGACAGCGTTTAAGATTGAGTGTTTCACTGCTGAATTAATAATATATTTATATTGAATATGGATTTTAAATATGTATCTAAATAGGTGGTTAATTGGTTAGGTATTTATGTATTTGCATATTGGGTTTTCTGTTGCATTTATCTATTGTGTTTCTGGGTTTAAATGTATTTTATATGTATCTTGGTGCATTTATGTTGAGACAATTTATTTAAAATCTGTTTTAACTTAAAGGGAAAAGATGTGTCCATTTTCTTGCACTTGTTTAATGGTTAAGAGTTTGATAGCCTAATTAATAATTGTAAATTATGGGATTGATAATTGATTGATTTTTTACAGCATGTTAATCTTGTGGTGTTTTGTCCTTAAAGGTTTTTCACCTACTAAAGAAGCTAAAGGCTACTAAAGACAGCTAATGACAGCTAAAGAAACTAAAGTCTACTAACACTGCTAAAGACTGCTAAAAAGACTAAAGAAGAAAAAAGAAGCTGTTTCTTCGTTGGAAAAACTGTTGCAAACTAAAGGAAAATAAAAGGAAAAAGTAACTACGGTCTGGTCTTTTGAGTGAAATCCAGAAGCCACATTCAGCATTGGTACATCCCTTCAAGTGTGGGATAAGCACAGCGAAAAAAGCAAAACACTTGACAGTTGTTGTATGCACACTGTGTCGAGCGGAAATGGCCTATCATAGCAGCACAACGGCTATGAACGAACATTTGAAAAGAAAACACCCGACAGCGTTCTTGCCATCACCATCAACTAGTCAATCGTCCGCGTGAGTACACGTTGTCATCATTACACAAAAACATGAATGTGTCATTTGTATCTGCGTTGTAAATTCATAAACTTAAACACTGTTTCGCTCTGAGAGGCGCGTTTGGCGTGCCTGTTCAGTGTTTACAAAGACGCGCTCCTCTTTAACGCTAACGTTAATTAGTTGTGCAAATACCTTTTACAACATTAACAGTTACATATACTATGTACAAACGAACAATTAACTTTCACTTTAATCATACTATCATTGTTGTGTTATTAAGCAAAATAAGCAATACTTTTACTTTTGAAATGCTTATACTATTGCAGAATATTAAGATTTGCACTGGATGTTTACTTTTATATTTGCACATTAAAAAGCAAATGAGCTACTTTTAATTTTGTTAAATGTTAAAAGTTTTAAATGTTTACATTGTTACAGAATATTTTGTCATGTTGTTGTCAATGTTGACTGAGTGGCCATACTTTTTTTTTTTGTAAATAAAAGTCATGCCTTTTGAAAAAACTGGCCTATATTTATTTTTTCATCTTCATTTTAAATAAAAAAAATAATCGGTAAAAGGAAAAATAATCTATAGATTAATCGAAAAAAATAATCTATAGATTAACCGATTAATCGAAAAAATAATCTATAGATTAATCGATAGAAAAATAATCGTTAGCTGCAGCCTTACTTAATTCCCCATTGGGGACTATTAAGTATTTCTGATTTCTGATCTTATATAAAGTCAACGTGTTTTTCCACTCTACTGGTACTTTAATGTCTAAATAGGTTCTTCCACTTCGTTGTGATGTCACAGCATAGCCAGACTGCAAAACCCCGCAAAAAAGAGGCATTCAAAGCTGCGTGCAAGCTCAGTCAAAATGCATCATCCTTATGATTTGACGCTTCGGCATTGTTTAACGTTGTTTCTTCACCATTGGGCCGCGAGCGCCCCTTAAAATTCTGCCAAAAAGTATCTGTTTCCCAGATGTTGTCTGTATGGGCCGCATTGGTTCCACCACTTGTGTCAGTAATGACGATCTCAAAAACAGAAAAAGTCTGGAGCTAAAGAGAAGTTCCTTAAGCGCAAAATGTATGACTAAATTGTTGAAACTGTTTTCATTTGTGCTTAAAATGTATTGACAGTTTAAGAAATATATATTATTGTTAATTTAGTTTAAATGTAATAAATTAACAATATATGTTTCTTAAACTGTCAATACATTTTAAATATATTTATTTTAGCACTGCGTAATTGTATGTAAATGTATTTTTCATCTGTTTCAATCCAATCCATTTTATTTGTATAGCACATTTAAACAACAGAAATGTTTCCAAAGTGCTGCACAACAATATTAAAAACAATATTCAAATACTACCCTTAGCTCCACCAATGACTGAATGAAAACAAAACAAAAAAATATATAAAACCAATATAAAAACAATATAAAAATAAATATGATTAAAAACAATGTTAAAGTGTAAAACCAATTAAAACAATAAATAGAAATCTGAATTTTAAAAACACTGAGGACCACACAACTCACGTAGTGTTAAACACCAAAGAATAAAAGTGGGTCTTAAGACGAGACTTAAAACACTCCACTGTGGGAGCGGTATAAGTCCCTTCTTTTGCAGTACATCTGATTATTTTTTATTTTTGTAATTAGCCTGACTTAAGCCTTGAAAATAATCTTTATGATCAACATATGGTTTCATAACATTTGACAAGGTTTATACTGTGAGAAGGTTAGATAACATTTATAAATACGATTGAAATCAAGAGTAAGATTACTAATTCAGTGTTAATATTTGAGTGGGCCCCTCTATAGTGGAAAAGTTGGGCCCTGAAGGCAAAAAGGTTAAGAACACCCTCATTTAACACAAGTATCTAACATTGTAACAAAAAAGTATTAAAGGTCCCCTTTAAACAAGTCAGCAAAATGTAGTGTTTTTGTCACAAATATACCATAAATTGTCTTTACCAGAGTGCACAAATACTCGGTCCCTCTGGCAGACGTTTTATTGTTCCCTTTGTCCATCATCACTATTTAACTACTACATCATCAGCAGGCTTTGAGCCTTCGAAGCTCGTTTATTTTGTGTGAAGTCAATGGAGCCTTTTTGCTGCAGAGCCCGAGTCCCGAGCGGTTTTCAAACAGAATTCCTGACACATCTTGCAGAAATAAAGAAGAATCGCCCGTCACAATCAACCTGAGAGGGCTTCATGTAGCAGAGAGCTCGCCTTAAGCAGGTTTTTGGCAGACACGCGAAAATGGCAAAGCACTGTCTGCCGCTCATAAAGAAACCTATAGCAGTGTCTGAAAGCCTACGTAATGAACGCTTTATTTACTGTGCTTAATTGCAGCACTTAAGCAGCGAGTCTTTTCAAAAGGGCTGAAAGTGGGGCGATAGTCAACAGGGTAAATTGATTATATTGCGGCACTGACCTGCAGACTATTCTAAGACGTCAAAAGTTTGACCACGGAATTCTGCCCGAGAAAGGGGGTCGTCTTTTCAGCGCCCGTGAAGCCTCGGGCAGCGACCTCGCGTGCGACACTTTAGTGCTAAAGTGCGATACAACACACTTTCTTAGTGAAGTGAAGTGAAGTGAATTATATTTATATAGCGCTTTTCTCGAGTGACTCAAAGCATTTACATAGTGCAACCCAAAATCTAAGTTACATTTAAACCAGTGTGGGTGGCACTGGGAGCAGGTGGGTAAAGTGTCTTGCCCAAGGACACAACGGCAGTGACTAGGATGGCGGAAGCGGGAATCGAACCTGGAACCCTCAAGTTGCTGGCACGCATACTTGCCAACCTTGAGCCCTCCGATTTCGGGAGGTAGGGGGGTGTCGGGGGGGCGTGGTTGGGGGCGTGGTTAAGAGGGCAGGAGTATATTTGCAGCTAGAATTCACCAAGTCAAGTATTTCATATATATACATATAAGAAATACTTGACTTTCAGTGAATTCTAGCTATATATATATATATATATATATATATATATATATATATATATATATATATATATATATATATATATATATGTATATATATATATATACATACAATTCAACCCTTAACTCAACAATGAGTAGATGAGTGTTATGTGTGTGTGTATGTGTAAATAAATGAACACTAAAATTCAAGTATTTCTCTTATTTATATATATATATATATATATATATATATATATATATATATATATATATATATATATAAGAGAAATGTGTATGTGTAAATAAATGAACACTAAAATTCAAGTATTTATCTTATTTATATATATATATATATGAATTTTAGTGTTCATTTATTTACACATACACACACACATAACACTCATCTACTCATTGTTGAGTTAAGGGTTGAATTGTCCATCCTTGTTCTATTCTCTGTCACTATTTTTCTAACCATGCTGAACGCCCTCTCTGATGATGCATTCTGCTTCGTCTCCTTGTTGTGTGCGCAGTTGTGCACTGCACTCTCTAAAAGCCGTAGATGTTAATGTCACATATGCATGTACAGTAAATGGCAGTATTGTCCTGTTAAAGAGTGTCACCACATTGCTGTTTACGGCAGACGAACTGCTTTACGGTAGACAAAAACATGACTGCTGTAGTTGTGTGTTGTTGCCGCGCTGCGAGGACGTTAATGAAACTGCCCAACAATAAACCCACATAAGAAACCAAGAACTCGCCCTCGACCATTCTACAGTTATAACGTGATTGGGCGGGCACGCTGTTTATATTGTGGGAAAGCGGACGTGAAAACAGGCTGTCGACACGTCACTCAGGTCTGCCTGAATTTCGGGAGATTTTCGGGAGAAAATTTGTCCCGGGAGGTTTTCGGGAGAGGCGCTGAATTTCGGGAGTCTCCCGGAAAATCCGGGAGGGTTGGCAAGTATGCTGGCACGGCCACTCTATCAACCGAGCTATGCCGCCCCATTTCTTGGGTTTACAGTAGCCGTTAGCTTAGCATTGGTTTAGAGGCAGCACTGACACCTGCCACATAACTTGTTCAGTAGCATCTCCCCGGAGTTTTAAATTGACACCAAATCCACAATAAACGTAAAAATCTAAGAACATACAGTATATGTTGGTGGGGGGAGGGGGGGGGCTGGGATCGTATAGTGGACGCGACCCGTGCCCAAACCCTGACTCAGTAGCCCACCCCAGAGAGCTGGTGGAGAGATCCCCGCCTACTCACAGTACCCTGAATTGACGTTGATTTCCTTATTTTAATATGTAAATATAGTGGAACCTTGATTGATGAACACACCCTTATTGTACAAAACTTTTTGATTTATAGACCAAACAAAAATATGCTCTTTTGGGCAAACGTTCCACCCGCCTGTTGTGTGCTTGCAATGCAGCCATTTTGTGCCCGGCAGCACATTCATTGTGGGCGGGCCGATCGGACTCCGGTGCTCATTCTATTA
Source organism: Nerophis lumbriciformis (assembly GCF_033978685.3). Lineage (NCBI taxonomy): Eukaryota > Metazoa > Chordata > Actinopteri > Syngnathiformes > Syngnathidae > Nerophis > Nerophis lumbriciformis. Next base: position 6,974,188 of record NC_084556.2, read on the forward strand.
GCACGGCAGTGCAGTTGTTGCCTACATTGTGTGCTTTTTACTTGTTTTTTACATACGTTTTTTAGCTTCGTAGGAGCCACATAACGAGTGCATAACATCCCGTGGTGTTTATGGGTGTGTACAAGCTTGTGTCGCGTGACTTTGGTGACAATCACTATTAAGTCGGGGGGGCTCAGACGCTTTATCAAGATTAAATTCCATGCTGTGTATATACAAACCCATCCAGATTATCATTGTAAATCTGCTGTTTCATTAAACCATTCACAATGTTGCCTTCAGGAACTCCGTGTGCTTTATTGGCCGAGCAGGAAGAGAGTCAGACGAGTACAAGTACCATTTTGGAGTCATTATAAACCTTTTTACAGCATGTTTCTAGTTCTGCTAGCTCGATATGAGTCCAAGGAAAGCAAAGGACAAGCAATGTGTGGTTTGAAACATTCAAGAAGTATCCGCAGCGTTGTCGACACTGCCTTTGCCCCATCCCCCTCCCTTCTGCTGCTTGTAAAGAAGACTAACCAACAAGGTGACGTTTTTTATTCCTAATCATTGCTGCGACCTGCCTGTTAAAGTTAAGGAGTTTTATGATTTCAAACTGTGAGTGCACCACACTACTAGTGACAGTGTGTGTGCGAGGAGGACAGTTCAATTAGTTGTTGTTGTTTTGACTTTTTTATTAATAGATAGTTGATCTATCACCTTCTTATGTTTGATATACAGTACTGTATAGCACTTTATGCTTTATTTAAAGTATACAAACTTTTACTAAATTATGGACTTTTGTCAAGGTTGGAACCCATTATTCAGGCTTACATTGTTTCTTATGGAGAAATGTGCTTCAATATACAAACTTGTCTATCTACGAACCCTGCCCAAGAACAAATTAAGTTTGTAAATGGAGGTTTCACTGTAATACGCTTTTAATTCTAACTTGAAAGTCGTTTGATGGCGCTAGCTGCAGGGGAAATCAATTCAATTGTCTTGCAAATCAATTCAATGCTTAACAGCAGGAAGATGAATTTTTTAGGGTTTTAATTAGGACTGCAACTATCGACTATTTTTAGTAATTGAGTAATCTATCGATTTGTTTGACTTAATAAGCAATCTGATAAAACACATCTTGAAGGTTGAATGCGTATTTTAGGGAAAGTAGTTTAAATAAACCAAGACTTTTCTGCTTGCCCCAACGGTCAACATTGAAATTGCACTTTCCCACATGTGTGCATTACTGAAACTTATTTTTTTAAATGAAAATGACAGAATATAAATCAAATTGTTGTTCTAATCAAATTATTCAATTTAATCAACTAATTGTTGCAGCCTAAGTTCTTATGGGTGCTTCCGTTATTTGCTATTGACTGGGGGTGTAGGAATGCAACCCCGGCGAACAGTGTTGATCTACTGTTTATCTGTTTATATAAATTTATATTTGGGTATGTTGTTTCTTAATAAGTTAAGACATTAAAATGTCTAGTGTCTTCATGTTAACATTTTAGCTCACGAGATGGCACCAATCAGCCTGTGAGTTTATCAAAGTGCAGTTACCAATAATGTGTTTTTCAATTATTTTAATTGAAAATGGTGATACTAACCGTTGGAAGTCTTACCGTTTTATTATTTTAATATCATTAATACCGTTCATCGATACGTCCCTAAAAAACAGCCTTAGGGCGAGTTGATGCAGCTACATTTGTTAGGAGCTCCTGACAAAAAACACATCTTGGATTCTGGAAGAAATGCCACGTATGCGGTATAAGATTTTAAATTATCTGTAGCCGGAAGCAAGACAACTAAATATATCCTCCCCTCCCCCATAAAAACAAAACAAAACAAAACACATGCTTTGCCAACGGGAACCCGGATAATAAGTGACAGGTGCGCCGACAACAAACAAGCCATCAAGCCCGGGCGGAATCAAAACAACTGGAGGCTCATTTACAAATCACGAGGACGCGGCATGTGGAAAGAGCTGGTGGTGTTTTCCATGAGAAAAGGAAGGGGACAGGAAAGGCTTTGGATGGGCCACGTGTGAATCAATTAGGTGCCGCTCCGTCATGCTTTGTCTGCGGCGCACAACTCTGAGATAAGAAGATGCCGGGAAAGCTGCCAAGAACGTGCAGAAACCACAACCGGGGAGGCCACAAAGGTGGGTAAAAACGTCGATGTGTGGCGATTGCGGCGTTGATTGCTAACCTCTGTGCTGATGGTCGTCTGTCTATGTCAGGATCAATTCAGATAATGGGAAGTGGTTTCGACACCTGCTAGGTAAATCTGGACCTATATATCCACATACAATCAACCTCTTCAAACCAGGCATGGTCTACTTGTGAGTTCAGGCTTGACCCAGGATCAGGATCATTCGCTCATCTCAGGTGAATCAAAGATTATAACGCTTTGATTGAAACTGACAAAGGGTAGTTTATTTCGTTAGCTAGTAGGGCCACTCAAAAACAACATAACTATCTAATGCTCAAGAAGAACCTCGCGGATAAAGCTGAGGGTACACTGCTTATGGTTTTTGTTTTTAATCACAACTCCCATCGTTTGAGTTAATCATGTGTTAGGGTGAAGAAACAATTCGTGTTTGAAGTGCTAATATTGAGCACTCCAGTCTGTGTGGTTATACTTATAAAGTCCAGGTGTCGGTAAAGCATTTCAAACTTGTCATTCAAACTTGTCAAGAAGAAGACAAAGTTTCAGAGACAAACATTCTCAGGGTTAGGAAAATTCAAATTTAATCATCGTAAAACTGGACAGGCTAACAAAATAAAGCAAAACAATATGTCCAACTGAATCACTTATCTTTAGCGAGAAACTTAAAGGGGAACATTATCACCAGACCTATGTAAGCGTCAATATATACCTCGATGTTGCAGAAAAAAGACCATATAATTTTTAACCGATTTCCGAACTCTAAATGGGTGAATTTTGGCGAATTAAATATTCGCTCTCGGAGCGATGACGTCACAACGTGACGTCACATCAGGAAGCAATCCACCATTTTCTCAAACACCGGGTCAAAACAGCTCTGTTATTTTCCGTTTTTTCGACTGTTTTCCATACCTTGGAGACATCATGCCTCGTCGGTGTGTTGTCGGAGGGTGTAACAACACGAACAGGAACGGATTCAAGTTGCACCAGTGGCCCAATGATGCGAAAGTGGCAAGAAATTGGACGTTTGTTCCGCACACTTTACCGACGAAAGCTATGCTACGACAGAGATGTCAAGAATGTGTGGATATCCTGCGACACTCAAAGCAGATGCATTTCCAACGATAAAGTCAAAGAAATCTGCCGCCAGACCCCCATTGAATCTGCCGGAGTGTGTGAGCAATTCAGGGACAAAGGACCTCGCTAGCACGGCAAGAAATGGCGGCAGTTTGTTCCCGCAGACGAGCGAGCTAAACCCCCTGGATGTCTTGGCTCACACCGTCCCAAGATGATCAAGAGAAGAATATCGACCCTAGCTTCCCTGGCCTGCTGACATGAGGGTATGTCTGCAGAATATATTAATTGATGAAAATTGGGCTGTCTGCACTCTCAAAGTGCATGTTGTTGCCAAATGTATTTCATATGCTGTAAACCTAGTTCATAGTTGTTAGTTTCCTTTAATGCCAAACAAACACATACCAATCGTTGGTTAGAAGGCGATCGCCAAATTCGTCCTCGCTTTCTCCCGTGTCGCTGGCTGTCGTGTCGTTTTCGTCGGTTTCGCTTGTATACGGTTCAAACAGATATGGCTCAATAGCTTCGGTTTCTTCTTCAATTTCGTTTTCGCTACCTGCCTCCACACTACAACCATCCTTTTCAATACATGCGTAATCTGTTGAATCGCTTAAGCCGCTGAAATCCGAGTCTGAATCCGAGCTAATGTCGCTATAGCTTGCTGTTCTTTCCGCCATGTTTGTTTGTGTTGGCTTCACTATGTGACGTCACAGGAAAATGGACGGGTGGTTAAAATCAGGCACTTTGAAGCTTTTTTTAGGGATATTGCGTGATGGGTAAAATTTTGAAAAAAACTTCGAAAAATATAATAAGCCACTGGGAACTGATTTTTAATGGTTTTAACAATTCTGAAATTGTGATAATGTTCCCCTTTAAGAGTAATGTATTTGGGTTTCTTTCAGCTGTGTGGCATATTTTGGTAACCAAGTGCTAACACTTTGCATTTAAATCACTTTTAAGTCCAGTAGGCCTAGGTATCAAGCGTTTGTAACTGTTGTTGACTGTCAAAACAAAATCGACAAGAGAAAGACGTCCACAAATTTCAAATTCTAATGCCAAAAAAACCAAAGACCTTCTTTTACATCGTAAGGTATGTGCCTTGATCTGGGCATGAAGCTTGCTTTCAGAGAGCCCAACGAGGAAAACAGCATTTTAAAAGTTTTTTATTTATTTATTTGTATTTGTTTTTGTTCATAGCCTTATTGTTAATTAGCTGTGTTTGTCCACGTCTATCTCCGACAAGCATGTGTGTTTCCAAAAGGTGTTATTGCGCACTTGAGCCACTCTACATATACAGTCTGTTACTTTGCACTTAGTCCAAACGTAATAGATGCTGTAAATGAAACACAACAACGTAACATTAACAAGTGGAACAGAGGAACACAAAAGTTAGCAACATTAGCTCAGCTACGTGAATTACAGTGCTAATATCACTCACACACTGCAACATCCTGCTAGTTTAGCCTATTTACTGAGGAAAAACAAAAACGATCATACAGCTCCCACGTCTGTAGCTGACAAATTGATAGTTGGTAGAGCTACAGATCTGTAGCTAAGCCTTTTGTTGTTTTTTTCAAAGCTGTTGTGGACGTACACAGAGGGCGCGATTATCAAAAATACAAAAGAAAATCTGTCTGGAGCCGCAAAAAATGTAAAGCCTTATACTGTATAAGTGTTATAATGAAGACAACACATGATGTGTCTATATTAGCCTACTATCAAAATGACATTAAAAGCCTTATATACGTGTTATAATGAAGGCAACACATGATGCAAGTGTCTATATTAGCTATATTAGCCTACTATCAACATGACTTTAAAAGTCTTATATAAGTGGTATAAGGAAGGCAACACATGATGTAAGTGTCTATATTAGCTATAATAACCTACTATAAATATGACTATGTCGCAGGCTGACGCAAATCTTTGTTGACAGAAATGTTGAAATGTAATATTTATTCTACACATTTTTACAACATTGGAAAACATTACTAAAACGGAGGCTTCTCAGAGGATGTGATAACTCCTGGAAATTACTGGCTTAGAATGGCCAAAGGTGTAGATGTGTGTTCAAGTTAAAGGAAAATAAATAAAATGAGCTCAAATATACCTAAATTACGAAGCATAACGATGCATTATGTACATACAGCTAGCATAAATATGTTAGCATTGATTAGCTTGCAGTCATGCAGTGACCAAATATGTCTGATTAGCACTCCACACAAGTCAATAACATCAACAAAGTTCACCTTTGAGCATTCACGTACAGCATAAAAAGTTTGGTGGACAAATAGAGACAAAGAAGGAGTGGCATAAAACACATAATTCTGTGGCAGCTTTAAGGAAAATTGTACATGTAAACAAACTACGGTGCGTTCAAGGACTTCCAAAATTAGTAGGACAAAATGACGCGCGCCAAATACTCTCATCAGTGAAGCATGTTTAATATAAACAGTGGGATTTCTAACAATTTTTATGTCATATTTGTCCTCCTACATGAACCATATTAAAACAAAATATATATTTTTTTCCTCATCTTTTTCTAATTTCAAACATTTTTGAAAAAGCTCCAGGGAGCCACTAGGGCGGCGCTCGAGAGCCGCGCGTTGCTGACCCCCAGACTCGGGGCATTTCAGATGCGGTATGATGTCCATGAGGAATGAGCTTTTCTTCTAGTACACCAGAGAGTCAACAAACTAAACAACTACATAAAACTAACATTTTGGTAAAAAAAAAAAAAAATTGTTCAATTGAGGTAAAACACATTTTAACAAATGTGTTATATTCATATGACAGTCTACTGTGGCGGTGAGCAGCAGCGGTGGCTCACTGCTCCCCTCACCTCCCAGGGGGTGATCAAGGGTGATGGGTCAAATGTAGAGAATAATTTCGCCACACCTAGTGTGTGTGTGTGTGACAATCATTGGTACTTTTAACTTAATACATTTTATTTCAAAGCTACTTTTGTATGCAAGAGACGCAGCCCACTCCTGCTATAAAAACATTAAAGTAAATGCCCAAAGCCTGTCTTAAGTATGTGGGTGGATGTACTGTATAGTATCCAGGCGTATGGTACCAACCTGAGAATAGGAAGAGCAGTCATGCATTTGTGTGATTGGGAAAAAGCAAGCAAAATTAGCATAGTGGTTATATAAAACATTATGTTGAAGCACTGTCAAGATTGGGAGTGGGAATAGGGGGCTTTAATCCATATCGGATCCGGCCGGGGAGGCTCCTCTGCACTTGAACTTTACCCTTCACAGAGTGGGTGGGTAACAGTCAAGACAGGACAAAAATAATAAAGGGCTTGATTTTCCTTTGAAGCTTTTAAGTGCTCTGATGTCGGCTGAGAGGAGAGTAAAGGATCGGCATCAGAATGACGTTCCCCGTAGGCTTTCATTTCCTTCATCAACTTGTTTTAGAACAATCCGTTCACCTGACTGCGTCCAACATATTAACAAAGACCGTCGTACTTTGGGTTTAGAACGCCCCACTTTTTCGTACGGTTCGTGTTTTTGGAAACGAGAATTCCTGCCAGAGTGTTGCAGCGTTTTTTTCGTATCGCGTCGCAGTCATCGAACAAACTAGTCCGTTTGCCCGTGTATCATTCCACGAAATCGAGTTCCCAAACAAAGGCTTAGTCCCTGTGCTTTTTTTTTTTAAATTGAGTACCGTATTTTTCGGAGTATAAGTCGCACCGGAGTATAAGTCGCACCTGCCGAAAATGCATAATAAAGAATGAAAAAACATATATTAGTCCAAACTATGAAAAAAACTGCGACTTAGTCTGAAAAATACGGTATGTCTGTGAAATAAGCAAAATAAAGTAATAAAAAAGGTAAAAATCTATTAACTTCCTATTCAATTCAAGCAAAATCTTTTAACAAAATCCACAGAAGACTCCTCCCACCCCCACTCAGCACTATTTTCGACAACAAGTCTTAAATAAAAGGTCAAACTGATTCTAAATGTTCATTTGTCCATTCCATTCATTTAAATGTGTTGTACATTGTTTTCCGCATGTGGGCTCCAGTACTATGGAATGTCCTCCCGGTAACAGTTAGAGATGCTACCTCAGTAGAAACATTTAAGTCCCATCTTAAAACTCATTTGTATACTCTAGCCTTTGAATAGCCCCCTTTTTTTTTTTAGACCAGTTGATCTGCCGTTTCTTTTCTTTTCTTCTCTGCTCCCCCCTATCCCTTGTGGAGGGGGAGACACTCAGGTCGGGTGGCCATGGATGGGGTGCTGGCTGTCCGGGGTCGGGACCCGGGGTGGACCGCTCGCCTGTGTATCGGTTGGGAACATCGCTGCGCTGCTGACCCGTCTCCGCTCGGGATGGTTTCCTGCTGACCCCACTGTGGACTCTTACTGTTATGCTGGATCCACTATGGACTGTACTCTCACAATATTATGTTAGACCCACTCGACATCCATTGCATTCGGTCTCCCTAGAGGGGGGGGTTACCCACATATGCGGTCCTCTCCAAGGTTTCTCATAGTCATTCACATCGACGTCCCACTGGGGTGAGTTTTTCCTTGCCCTTATGTGGGCTCTGTACCGAGGATGTCGTTGTGGCTTGTGCAGCCCTTTGAGACACTTGTGATTTAGGGCTATATAAATAAACATTGATTGATTGATTGATTGATTTATTGGTGTCTGAAACCATTTATTTATTTTAAAAGGAATTCACTCAGTTTCCGCCTGACCTTTTTCATCGGATTACTAATGAAAAATAAGGTACCGTATTTTTCGGTCCATAGGGCGCACCAGATTATAAAGCGCACTGCCGATGAGCGGGTCTATTTCAAGTTTCAAGTTTTATTCACAATACCCTAGAACAATTACAATAGTAGTGATTATCATCAATTCAGGTCTTTTTCATACAAAAAGCGCACCGGATTATAGGGCGCATTAAAAGGGGTCATATTAGGATTTTTTTCTAAGTGTAAAACGCTATCTTGTGGTCTACATAACACGTAATGGTGGGTCTTTGGTGAAAGTGTCGCTAGATTATGTTTTACAGACCATTTTCAAGAAGCTTTCTGACAGTTGCTTCAGGATGCGCCGTTTTGTGGGCGGTCTTATTTACGTGGCTCACCTTCGGCAGCGTCTTCTCCCCGTCATCGTTGTTGTAGCGGTGTAGCGGGCGTGGACGGCAGTGGAAGAAGTGTCAAAAGATGGAGCTAACTACACATATCTCTCATGTATGAATGCCATCTACTGGTCACACTTATTATTACACCATGTACCAAATAAAATGGCTTCGAGGTCAGTAAGCACAACCAGAATTATGCCGTACATTTGGCGCACCGGGTTATAAGGCACACTGTCAATTTTTGAGAAAATTAAAGGATTTTAAGTGCGCCTTATAGTCCGAAAACTACGGTACTACTGTAATTCCAAGTTTTCGGTCACATAAAAAACGTCATTACGGCAGCAAATATGGACATTTTCTGAAACGCCTTTTAGGGGCTTACTCAAAAACGCGTTGGGTTGTTAAATGATAAATAAATAAATAAATGGGTTGTACTTGTATAGCGCTTTTCTACCTTCAAGGTACTCAAAGCGCTTTGACACTACTTCCACATTTACCCATTCACACACACATTCACACACTGATGGAGGGAGCTGCCATGCAAGGCGCTAACCAGCACCCATCAGGAGCAAGGGTGAAGTGTCTTGCTCAGGACACAACGGACATGGACAGGTTGGTACTAGGTGGGGATTGAACCAGGGACCCTCGGGTTGCGCACGGCCACTCTTCCACTGCGCCACGCCGTCCCTTGTTAATCATAACCAAACGCAAAAAAAGCTTTGAAGAACCTATGCCCTCAAACGCACAGGTAGAATTTTGGGAGCTGTAACATACCTAAAAGTAGCCTTGGGCAAGACACTTTACCCACCTGCTCCCAGTGCCACCCACACTGGTTTAAATGTAACTTGGATATTGGGTTTCACTATGTAAAAGCGCTTTGAGTCACTAGAGAAAAGCGCTATATAAATATAATTCACTTCACTTCAATTTGAACATGTGTATCGTGGTGTATATTTACATGTGATGGTGATATTGAGCCAACGATAGACTGGTCAGAGATACTTCTTCTTGCTTGGATGCTTGGTAAGGAATGCTCTTTATTGCATCAGAAATAGAAAAACAATGATTATGAGCATATCTACACAGAGGGAGATATGTAGGGAAGGTCCAAACACAACACCAATCAAACACATGGTAAAACATGTAACATTAAAGGCCTACTGAAATGCGATTTTCTTGTTTAAACGGGGATAGCAGGTCCATTCTATGTGTCATACTTGATCATTTCGCGATATTGCCATATTTTTGCTGAAAGGATTTAGTAGAGAACATCGACGATAAAGTTTGCAACTTTTGGTCGCTGATAAAAAAGCCTTGCCTGTACCGGAAGTAGCAGACGAGTAGCGTGACTTCACAGGTTGTGGAGCTCCTCACATCGTTTACAGTCATGGCCACCAGCAGCGAGAGCGATTCGGACCAAGAAAGCGACGATTTCCCCATTAATTTGAGCGAGGATGAAAGATTCGTGGATGAGGAAAGTGAGAGTGAAGGACTAGAGGGCAGTGGGAGCGATTCAGATAGGGAAGATGCTGTGAGAGGCGGGTGGGACCTGATATTCAGCTGGGAATGACTAAAACAGTAAATAAACACAAGACATATATATACTCTATTAGCCACAACACAACCAGGCTTATATTTAATATGCCACAAATTAATCCTGCATAACAAACACCTCCCCCCCTCCCGTCCATATAACCCACCAATACAACTCAAACACCTGCACAACACACTCAATCCCACAGCCCAAAGTACCGTTCACCTCCCCAAAGTTCATACAGCACATATATTTCCCCAAAGTCCCCAAAGTTACGTACGTGACATGCACATAGCGGCACGCACGTACGGGCAAGCGATCAAATGTTTGGAAGCGTACTCACGGTACCGTGTCAGCGTATCCAACTCAAAGTCCTCTTGGTAAGAGTCTCTGTTGTCCCAGTTCTCCACAGGCCAATGGTAAAGATTGACTGTCATCTTTCGGGAATGTAAACAATGAAACACCGGCCGTGTTTGTGTTGCTGAAGTCGGCCGCAATACACCGCTTCCCACCTACAGCTTTCTTCTTTGCTGTCTCCATTGTTCATTGAACAAATTGCAAAAGATTCACCAACACAGATGTCCAGAATACTGTGGAATTTTGCGATGAAAACAGACAACTTAATAGCTGGCCACCATGCTGTCTCAAAATGTCCTCTAAAATCACGCGCTCACGTCATCATACCGAGACGTTTTCAGCAGGATATGTCGCGCAAAATTTAAAATTGCACTTTAGTAAACTAACCCGGCCGTATTGGCATGTGTTGCAATGTTAAGATTTCATCATTGATATATAAACTATCAGACTCTGTGGTCGGTAGTAGTGGGTTTCAGTAGGCCTTTAAAGGCATGCCATCAAAAAGGGTAAAGGGGGAAAACATACAAGAGGCAACCTAGCGCAACAAATAAACTCACAAACAGCTAAATACTTGAATCCTATAACAACTATCTCATTAGTAGGTGCAGCGAGGCATGATGGGAATAAGGAAGTACACCCTACAGTATGTTAGGGTTCCAGGACCACTTCCCTAACCTTGCAAAACAGTCGCTAGCGTCTTAACCTTTGCACACACAATGTACAGTTTTTCTTTGTTTTGTTAACTTATATTAAAAGTATTCAATAGTAACTAAGTCCACACAATGATTAGCCTTTACATTTCAATTTTCAAGTATTTTTTCACGATGACTTCCTTTTCCCGAAACAACCTTCTTTGTGCTTTTTATCATTTAAAACAAGCTCACGGCTAGTGGTTTTAGTGCCAACTGTTTGGAGTTAAAAATTTTAGCATCTGCCACAAATGTTTCTGATTGACATAAAATCCAGTACATGTCACGACTAGACGTAAAGATCCTATTGTGTAAAACAAAACAGACGGCTACTTTGGTTCGAATGGGTAGTATTTTTTTTTTGTTAACCTTACATTTACTCGTAACTTCCCCTTAATGTAACTGATCGTGGCAAAATTGAAGCCGCCACACCTTAATAATATAATGTATTGTAGTCTACTTAAAGGGGAACATTATCACCAGACCTATGTAAGCGTCAATATATACCTTGATGTTGCAGAAAAAAGACCATATATTTTTTTAACCGATTTCCAAACTCTAAATGGGTGAATTTTGGCGAATTAAACGCCTTTCTAATATTCGCTCTCGGAGCGATGACGTCACAATGTGACGTCGCATCGGGAAGCAATCCGCCATTTTCTCAAACACTGAGTCAAATCAGCTCTGTTATTTTCCGTTTTTTCGACTGTTTTCCGTACCTTGGAGACATCATGCCTCGTCGGTGTGTTTTTGAAGGGTGTAACAACACGAACAGGGACGGATTCAAGTTGCACCAGTGGCCCAAAGATGCGAAAGTGGCAAGAAATTGGACGTTTGTTCCGCAGACTTTACCGACGAAAGCTATGCTACGACAGAGATGGCAAGAATGTGTGGATATCCTGCGACACTCAAAGCAGATGCATTTCCAACGATAAAGTCAAAGAAATCTGCCGCCAGACCCCCATTGAATCTGCCGGAGTGTGTGAGTAATTCAGGGACAAAGGACCTCGGTAGCACGGCAAGAAATGGCGGCAGTTTGTTCCCGATGACGAGCGAGCTAAACCCCCTGGATGTCTTGGCTCACACCGTCCCGAAGATGATCAAGAGAAGAATATCGACCCTAGCTTCCCTGGCCTGCTGACATGAGGGTATGTCTCCAGAATATATTAATTGATGAAAATTGGGCTGTTTGCACTCTCAAAGTGCATGTTGTTGCCAAATGTATTTCATATGCTGTAAACCTAGTTCATAGTTGTTAGTTTCCTTTAATGCCAAACAAATACATACCAATCGTTGGTTAGAAGGCGATCGCCGAATTCGTCCTCGCTTTCTCCCGTGTCGTTTTCGTCGGTTTTGCTTGCATACGGTTCAAACCGATATGGCTCAATAGCTTCAGTTTCTTTTTCTGTTTCATTTTCGCTACCTGCCTCCACACTACAACCGTCCGTTTCAATACATTCGTAATCTGTTGAATCGCTTAAGCCGCTGAAATCCGAGTCTGAATCCGAGCTAATGTCGCTATAGCTTGCTGTTCTTTCCGCCATGTTTGTTTGTGTTGGCTTCACTATGTGACGTCACAGGAAAATGGACGGGTGTTTATAACGATGGTTAAAATCAGGCACTTTGAAGCTTTTTTTAGGGATATTGCGTGATGGGTAAAATTTTGAAAAAAACTTCGAAAAATATAATAAGCCACTAGGAACTGATTTTTAATGGTTTTAACAATTCTGAAATTGTGATAATGTTCCCCTTTAAGAAGTGAATAGTTATACGCTATTTTCAACTATTACCAATCTTATGCTTACAAATTCAAACAGGTTTTACCTCCAAAATGTGCAAATATTAAGAGGACAGTGGCGGCGTTTAAGGAAAGAAAGTCCAACTGGAGCAGCAGCGCGAAGCAAGCGTGACGTCATGCTCGCTGTAGCTTGCTTTTCGTCGAGGACATCAAGGCACATAAGTAGTCTATTAACACTAGGGGTGTAACGATACCTGTATTTGTATTCAACCGTTTTGGTACGGGGGTTTCGGTTCGGTTCGGAGGTGTACCGAACGAGTTTCCACACGGACATATTAAGTAGCGTAGCGCACGTTGTTTTATATATGTTGACCACATTAACCCTGGCAATGGACCCTGTGTGTATATGTATGTTATGCCATTGTTTACAAATTTGGTAAATAAATAACCAAAAAATTTATATTTTGTTGTTTTCTTACTGTACCGAAAATGAACCGAACCGTGACCTCTAAACCGAGGTACGTACCGAACCGAAATGTTTGTGTACCATTACACCCCTAATTAACACGAGTACATTCTATAATAACACATACTAGCCAACCCTCCCGAATTTTCCGGGAGACTCCCGAAATTGAGCGCCTCTCCCGAAAACCTCCCGGGACAAATATTCTCCCGAAAATCTCCCGATTTTGTGGACCTGAATGAGGACAGCCTTTTTTCATGACGGGAGGACAACAGGGTGACAAGAATTCAATCATCCAGACTAGGGATAAATTGTATTATGTTTATCTTACCTAAAAATAAATATATTTATTAATTAAAAAAAAAAACTAAATACATTTTTACTATATTTTGCTAAAACATCAAAATTAATTGTATTTTTATTTGTATTTTTTCCTGACTCCTTACTACATCCAGCCATAGAATTATACATTAAAATAAACATATTTGAAATAATTGATTTTAAATTATCATAATAATTCATTTAAAATGACCATATTTAATTATTAAAATAATTGCTTGTTTATCAACAACTTTAGCATTTTATTCATTACATTTTGAAACTCTCAGAAGCCAAGTTATGTTATATTCCTTAATATTTATTTATGCAAGTTTGAAGTATCAATTATCTAAACACAGTCTTGTTTGCATATTTTCAGGATGTATATATCTATATCTATATATATGTATGAAATACTTGACTTGCTGAATTCTAGCTGTCAATATACTCCTCCCCTCTTAACCACGCCCTCAACCACGCCCCGCCCCGCCCCCGACCACGCCCCCCACCTCCCGAAATCGGAGGTCTCAAGGTTGGCAAGTATGTAATAACACCAGAAAAAGATAATAGATTTGCTAGTTGTTTTTAATCAAGAAAAAGCCACTAAAAAGCTCTGTAGACACTTGAAAAATTCTCATAAGTACATTAAGCAACATCAATTGAAAATATAGCAAAACAATATAATATAAAAAATGTATACTAATTAATAATAACAGATATGTTTGTTAAATCCATGTGTACAGTTAGAGCCTTATTTAAAAGAAAATATCATAGAAAATTATGCAAATTATACGATGACGTCATGGTGACTACACCCATAACCACGCCCCCCACCGCCAGGGGTAACTTGGCAATCTTGGGGAAACCATGAACTTAGTCCAACAGTTAGTCTTGTCTTTAAATTCTTCGCATTTTTCACAATTTTATGATTACTGACTTTTCCTAAAACAGCTTTCTTTGGGTTTTCTTGTTGGTTAAAACAAGCTTGCGGCTTAGTTGTTGTAGTGTCATCCGTTTGTTAGGAGTGACTAGATTAGCACCCGCCACAAATGTGTCCGATATATGCAAAATCCGGGACGTGTCACGAAAGGACGTACGACTAGTATCAAAGAACCCATGTCCTATGTTTTGTTAATCTTATATTCACTCGTAATGAAGTCCACAAATGAACCATTTCTTCAAATTCTTCACACTTTCCAAATTTACGAGTACTGCCTTTTTCCAAAACCACTTTCTTCAGGCTTATAAATTGGTTAAATCAACAACTAGAAATGTGTTCTTTCTGGCCTTGACACTAATTATTTGTCTTTCCGCACACTCTGGAATTCTTCCTGCTTTATTGAGCATTTTTGATCCAATGCAAATGGTCCTCATGTGCAACAAGAGGGCAGCCTCTTTCTGTGAGCGTGCAAGAAACTTTTGAGCTTTCCGCGGCAAGGAACCTCTCCAAAAAACGCAGACCTCGGAGGCAGCCGACCGTGAGCCAAATCCGTTACCGCAATTGCTCTTGACAGCAACGGCGTGGTTGTCCAGGAAGGTGGGCATCCCAGTGCTAACAACACTGACCACGGGGGCCTGTATCAGCATATGAGTAGGCGGCAGCAGCAAAGCAGCACAATAAAACCATCGAGGAGTCTTGTTTTGTGCTTTTTTTCCTTTTCCGCACACGTAGGCGTTCCTTTTGTGAAATGGAGGTAAGAAAATGAGTACGACAGAGGACGGTATTGAACGCTATAGCCGAAATGGTGACGCACATTGTGCCGCAACCACACAACTTGCTAACTAACGCATTGTGCAGCCAATTATACCTAATAGTCAGATTACTGCGCAGGTAGCTGAAGTGGCTCAGATGGCACAATCGCCGTCGGGCAATCTGAGGACTTCTGGTTCGATTACTGCTGGATTTGCCGTAAAACTGAAGGTTTTGAGTCACTTGAAGGTAGGAAAGTGTAAAATACTTGGGATGTGGGTATGGCAGCACAGACGAGTAGAAGAAAATATTGAAAAGGCTGAAAATTTCCGGAAGGTTTCCAGTAAATTTCCATTGCAAATTAAGCTGGGGCGTTTTGAAAACGATTCAAACTTGATTTATTTGATAAAAACAGGGGTCACCTACTACGATTACATTTTAAAATCAAACGATTTACAATGCCCCAGACACAGCCGCAGTGCCCATCACATTATGACCCAACACAAAATTTCCCATCTTAACTTCCCATGGAAATTTACTGGAAACTCTTCGGTAATTGTTCCACCCCTTTGCAACCTTAATAACAACTATCAAGATAATCACGATTTCTGCTCAAATTTGCTTAAAATGCCAAGACTTCGATCATTTCGCCAATCATGTTATAGAATATATACCAGGGGTCGGGAACCTTTTTGGCTGAGAGAGCCCATCCATCCATCCATCCATCTTCTTCCGCTTATCCGAGGTCGGGTCACGGGGGCAGCAGCCTAAGCAGGGAAGCCCAGACTTCCCTCTCCCCAGCCACTTCGTCCAGCTCCTCCCGGGGGATCCCGAGGCGTTCCCAGGCCAGCCGGGAGACATAGTCTTCCCAACGTGTCCTGGGTCTTCCCCGTGACCTCCTACCGGTCGGACGTGCCCTAAACACCTCCCGAGGGAGGCGATCGGGTGGCATCCTGACCAGATGCCCGAACCACCTCATCTGGCTCCTCTTGATGTGGAGGAGCAGCGGCTTTACTTTGAGCTCCTCCCGGATGACAGAGCTTCTCACCCTATCTCTAAGGGAGAAACCTGCCACCTGGCGGAGGAAACTCATTTCGGCCGCTTGTACCCGTGATCTTGTCCTTTCGTTCATAACCCAAAGCTCATGACCATAGGTGAGGATGGGAACGTAGATCGACCGGTAAATTGAGAGCTTTGCCTTCCGGCTCAGCTCCTTCTTCACCACATCGATACAGCGTCCGCATTACTGAAGATGCCACACCAATCCGCCTGTCGATCTCACGATCCACTCTTCCCTCACTCGTGAACAAGACTCCGAGGTACTTGAACTCCTCCACTTGGGGCAGGGTCTCCTCCCCAACCCGAAGATGGCACTCCACCCTTTTCCGGGCGAGAACCATGGACTCGGACTTGGAGGGGCTGATTCTCATCCCAGTCGCTTCACACTCGGCTGCGAACCGATCCAGCGAGAGCTGAAGATCCTGGCCAGATGAAGCCATCAGGACCACATCATCTGCAAAAAGCAGAGACCTAATCCTGTAGCCACCAAACCGGATCCCCTCAACGCCTTGACTGCGCCTAGAAATTCCGTCCATAAAAGTTATGAACAGAATCAGTGACAAAGGGCAGCCTTGGCTGAGAGAGCCATAAAAGCCAAATATTTTAAAATGTATTTCCGTGAAAGCCATATAATATTTTTTAACACTGAATACAATTAAATGCGTGCATTTTTAAGCAAGACCAACATTTTTAGAGTATTACAAGTCTCTTATTCTTTTTAATAACATTGTTATTCTGAAGCTAACCAATAATAAATAAAATACTGCTTACCATTAATATGACTTCTTCAACAGGTGCGGTAGAAAACGGATGGATGGATAAAAATGAATGAGAATGTTTTATATTTTGAACGCTATTTTTAACACTGTGATTCATTACTTATCGTGTTCAGCAATGTCAGCTAAGATTTATCTGAGAGCCAGATGCAGTCATCAAAAGAGTCACATCTGGCTCTCGAGCCATAGGTTCAAATTTGCCCGACAATATAACTTTTTAATAGCATTGTTGTATCGTGATAATGCATGTTGATGACACATTTTAGCTATGACCCGCGAATTTGACAGCGACAAGCGACCGACCGCCTCCTCATCGCAATGGATGGTCCTCGCTGGCAGCTAATGTCTACCACAGTGCAACTACAAAGCCACTTCTAAGTCAATAACCCTCGCCTCTAAGCCAGCCAATAAACAACGTTTCTTACAAATGTCACCCCAGAAGGAGGAGGAATAGCTAAACATGCGCCACTACACACTGTAAGAAAGCTAACGCTCTTGAATGTAAACAAAAGGATACAGCTATCGACAGTACGGTACAAAGTACTGTAGTATCAGGTCGATACGACTGTGGTTAGATCGGTATTTTTTTACTATGAATAAACCTTTTATGTTTTTTGTTATTCTTCAGAAACTCGGGAAATAAGGGCCTGAACAGAGGAAGGTTAGTTTGTTTTTTTGCATTCTAACTAATAAATAAATGCAATTAAAAATCTGCTTACAATGGAGTCTAAGGGAGCCGCACAATTACGTTTATAAAGTCAATCAACTCCATTGAGGTTTTATATACATGTTAATATATATGTAATGTAGTAACGGGCACATCTATAATAACATTTAATATTTACATATTTTGATCATTTTAAGCATAAGCGGCGCATTAATTTAAAAAACGCATCACGTTTGCTTTGTTTTTTCTTCATCACTGATTATTACTCACTGCAGACTTTATGAAAGCCAACAAACATAATAAAACATCACTTACTGTACAAGGTCTGCTGCAATTAGGATACCAACTGCTAGGATGTTCATATATTCCCATTTAGATGAAGAATGACTCATAATCCTCACGATGAAACAGGGTGGGGCAGGGGGTACAAGGATATTTTTGTGTCCTTCAAGCCATTTGTGGGTCCTAAATGGCCGTCAAAGTGTACCAACTCGTTGGAATACCTAGTCAGACTTCTTCTGTCCAGGTGCGATGCATGATTTATGATCTACAAGAAACTTCCAGGAAGCAAAGAAGCGAAGAAACAGCAGACCACTCGATGTAAAGATAGGAACACGCAGTAGTTATCACGTCGTTGCTATAAATAGTTGGTCTGCATTAGCGCTTATAATAAAATTATCACTAATACTTGGTTAATATTCAAGTCACAAAATGTAAATGGAATATTTTTGCCACTTTTTGAATGGTTACTTATATGATTTTTTGGGCGAAATAGAGGACCTCCCATTGGCTACGCTGAAAGCTGACTTTTATTTACAAGTTAGAATGCATTCAAAAAAATCCATCCGTCGTCCTGTCTTCCATAATGATTGTGAACGATAGGCAAAATTCCCCAAAAAGTGCAGTTACCCTTTAAAATCAAAGCCAATAGTGGGTCATAATTCCAAAATGTAATTAGTATTGTTTTGTCTGATTATATTTGTGATAAAAAAATTATCTTGAAAATGTGAAGTATCAGTATCAGCATTGATATGACCAATAATGCCCCTGTAACTACTTGGTATTAGATCGATACTAAAATTTGTAGTACCGCCCAACATTAATGCAGAAGAATGAGTGCTTATTACATTTTAACAAGTGTAAATAAAACATGTTACAGCACAAAGTAAATTGAGAAAATAATAGAACCAGAAATTATGTAACATGTTACTGCATATGTCAGCAGCCAAATTAGGAACATTTGTAACTGGTTTTAAAATGGTTCTATTATCATTTATAAGGCAAATAATATATTGTGATATTTATCTTTATTGCAGGAGTCTGCTATATATATATCGCAATATACATTTTAGACTACATCGCCCATATCTTCCCTAAAAAAAGCGCCTATTTTGAAATAGTTTGCCTCTTAGTTATTTAACGCATTTGAAATAGTTTTACACATTAAAAAATTACAGGCATACAGTACACACTATTGTATTTACAAAACGTGCAGTTACACCACATCTCGTCTTGTCAAACCATCTTCCTGCTGGAAAATGTTGAGTGACTTGACATGTGAGACAGTGCCCTCTGCTGCATTCATAGCTGCAGCACTTTTTACCATTGTGGCCAGCGCCACCAAAGCATTTTCTATTCAAAACTACAATTAAAAGAAACTAATTTACAATTTAAAGCAGAGAAAAGAAATCTGCAAATATGCAGGGAAATGAACAACCAACCGTGAATGGACCGAGATCTACTGTATGCGCAAAATGAATAGATAAATAAATAATGCCCAACAAATCATTATTTGTTGTGCAGTTCATATTTGAGGCTGATGCTAATCATGGTATAAAAATAAACAAAACTAAATGCTTTTAGTCGTTAATTTCAACTATAATTGTCATTAGAATATATTTAATCAATTTGAAGAATGATATGTATCCAACTTTGGAACACCAACTGTAAAATCTACACCAAGTTAAATGGTGGAAAGGATGTTGTTTTCAAAAACATCAAGGACCTGAACAAATACTGAAGATGACATCATCTAGACTACAAGGAAATAAAATACACAACAAAGACTTGACGTATCTGATAAATAACTTCACAGAGATTACAACAGATTCTACAATACTAAGTAATATTCATTGACTGTCACCGATAAGTTATTAGGTTTATGTATATCTTGGGAACAATTATGTGTGTATTAGTGTACAATTAGGTCAAAATTCATGTCCTCAACCCTTTTCAGAGTTGAGACAAAACTATTATTGTGTTGAGTTCGGTTTTCAGGCTCATGTCATGCAAACAAACTACCAACCCACAAACAGTTAGCTTAGACCACCAATGTGTCTCTGTGCTATTGTCCAAATCCTACGATCTTTCGTCCAAAGTCGAATCTTTGGGTGTAAGCCTAATTTCTGCACATTTACACTCAAAGTCCCAAGTCGCTGGTCTCCGGTGACAGGTAAACGACAATCATCTCTTGTCGGCCTTAGGGACTTCATTGAAGTACAACATCAGTCAGTGCCGTCTTTTTCCCCCCTTATCTGGAGTCTTCTGGAACTTTTTGTTATTGTTTTTGTTTTGTAAAGACAACATGGCTTCTCTTGCAAAAAAATATTTGAAGTATTAAATTCTTTGAATTATTGCAGTCAAGTCTACGGTTAAAAATCCCACCTCTCTGCTGAGGGTAAAGTCTGTAGTCCAGATCCACAGCTGTTTCTCTGCACTTCTTCGCTCAACCGCAGCTCCCCTGCTACAATACCAAGTAACATTCATTGACTATCACCAATAAGTTATTAGGTTGATGTGTATCTTGGGATCAATTATGTGTATTAGTAAATTAGGTAAAAATTCATGTCCTCGACCCTTTTCAGAGTTGAGAGAAAACTATTCTTGTGCTGAGTTCGGTTTTCAGAATCATGCCATGCAAACAAACTACCAACCCACAAACAGTTAGTTTAGACCGCCAATGTGTCCCTGTGCTATTGTCCAAATCCTACGATCTTTCGTCCAAAGTCGAATCTTTGGGTCTAAGCCTAGTTTCTGCACATTTACACTCACAGTCCCAAGTCGCTGGTATCCGGTGACAGGTAAACAACGACAATCGACTCTTGTCGGCCTTAGGGACTTCATTGAAGTACAACATCAGTCAGTGCCGTCTTTTTCCCCCCCTATCTGGAGTCTTCTAGAACTTTTTTTTATTGTTTTTGTTTTGTAAAGACAGCATGGCTTCTCTTGCAAAAAAAAATCTTTGAAGTATTGAATTCTTTGAAGTATTGAAGTACAAATCCCACCTCTGTGCTGGGGGTACAGTCTGTAGTCCAGATCTCCAGCTGTTTCTCTGCACTTCTTCGCCCAAAGCCAAGTCCCCTGAGCGAACCGTGGCTCCCCAGCACTCATGCAGACCATGATGCTTATCTTGCTACTGTGTGTTGTCAGCTATTTAGACAAAATTGACTGTGTTGAGACTTCTAAGCCTTCAAAGATTCCTTATTTTCATACTCCTCCTTTGAGGAAATATACTGTCACACAATGCTGAACAAGAGAGTCCATATCACTTTTTTCTAACGCCTTGTGCATCCTGTGGACCAGTGAGTCAAAATTATAAATATATATTGCATCTGTGGCTTATGTGGGACAAACTATATAGGATTATTGCTTGTATAAGACGGGGCACGCAAGAAAGAACATAGGACGAGGCCATGGAATCAAAAGGAGGGTGATAGTGGTGTGTAACCTCCAGATTATTTGTGACTTGTCTGTGTAGCCACACAAAAAAAGTATGTCCTTCTTGTGGATTGACCGATCAGAGCGGCAGCTACCTCTGCAGATGCACAAATTTGGCACCATAACTCGTCTATGCATCACAATTGGTACCCAACTAGAAGGAAGTGATAGTAGGCTTGCCCAAAGGGTGGGTTGAGGGTGTACTTACCACATGAGAGCGCCATCACACAGATGAGGAGCGACCATGTGCAATCCCCTGCACCTGACATGGTAGAATTCCCCAGGAAAGGTGGCGGTTTAATCCCAGAATGAGTGGACCCTTCTAGGGTGCAGTCCCTCCGAGGGCTGCCTTGATCTTAATCTGATGGATGATGGCGGTCCCTGCCCGGGCTTTCACGCCGCCGACCAGCGTCCTCTCCCCGGCCAAGCTAGAGCGCTTGTGCCCCCTCGTGAAGTTCCAAGAAATGTCTCCAAAAAAAATCATAAATGACACACAAAAATAATCATCCCTTTGCCTTTTAAAAAAACGGGGGTTCAACTTTTACGAATCCCGACAAAATGAAAGGAATAGAAATGGACTTCCGTGGAGGTGGAAGGAGGGAGCGGGTGATTACGCGCAGCTGTGGCCGAGCTGTCAGTCACTTCCCTGGACAACACTTGCGAGCCACCTCGGAGCAAGGCTGGAAGTGCATTTTTTTTATTTTTTTTTATACAAGAAAAGGAAGATCCGTTGTACCTTCAGTGGACACACTTGTTTGGTTAGTTAGTGGGGTCGCACTTCGGTGCCAAAAAAAAAAAATCAAGGAAGAAGTCCAGCGAGTTGAATGAAGCTTATTCCGTTTCACTTCAGCATCGTCGGTTACCGGAGTCTGAACGCCCGCCAAGTCCCAGCAACTCCACCGCGGTTCTTGTAATTAAGGGAGTCTCCTTTTTCCTTCTTTTACGGGTCTTTGTACGCACAGTTCCACGGACGAGACGTGGGGATCCAGTGGTTCCGATGTCGGCTTGTCCTCCTTATGAAGTCCCTTTCAAAGTGAACGTGCTCACCTTACTGAGAAGCGGGGTCCGGCAAGCTCGCGACATTCAAACATGCACAGTTTCCGGTTGGGGCTTTCAAAATAAAAGCACACAGTGGTCCTCAAAGATAAGACCGACCAATACATTAGATCACGCATTGTTTGGTAACACATTTTAAAAATACGCATTTCCCCACTTACAGTATTTAAAAAAAGATGTATTCAAAAAAACAGGACCCAGTAACGCCTCACTTTCAAAGAAATTCCAATCAGAGGCCCGTAGAAAGTAATTTCCAAAGTAGTTGTCAAGTGTCTATAGATATTCTATAAATGTGCAGTCCAAACAAGCTTAAATATTGGCTCGATTTATAAATAAAAATAGTGTCATTGTGGCAGTGATTGTATGTGGCCATAGCATTTTAGAGCCTTAAAACTGGTCGCGATCACAGTGAATCACTTGACTACAACAGTGATTTTCAACCGCTGTGCCGCGGCACACTAGTGTGCCCTGAGATATTGTCTGGTGTGCCGTGGGAAACTATGCAACTTCACCTAATTGGTCCAAAAAATCTTTTTTTGCAAATCAATAATCATAATAATGTGCAATTGTCTAGTGCCTGTGCTGTGTAGAGCTTGGCAGGGTAATCTTGTAATACTCCATATCAGTAGGTGGCAGCAGGTAATTCATTGCTTTGTAGAAGTCGGAACGCGCCGAGGATGGTTTGTCGTGATCCCAATATGCAGAGCACAGCGGGAGACAGAGTGCAGGTAAAAAGGTATGTAACGCTTAAACCAAAAATGAACAAAAGGCAAATCCCGCTAGGAAAAGGCACTAGGTAAAACAAAAACAAAAGTAAAACTGAACTTGCTACAAAGTCAACAAAAACAGAATGCTGGACGACAGCAAAAACTTACAGCATGTGGAGCAAAGACGGCGTCCACAAAGCACATCCAGTACATGACATGACAATCAACAATGTCCCCACAAAGAAGGATAGCGTACGCACAACTTAAATAGTCTTGATTGCGAAAACAAAGCAGGTGCGGGCAATAGTGCTCAAAGGAAGGCGTGAACACACCAACAAAACAGGAAGAGTCACCAAAATAACAGCGCAAGACAGGAACTAAAGCACAACACACAGGAAACAACAACAAACTCAAAATAAGGCACGACAAAAACAAAAGTAAAACTGAACTTGCTACAAAGTCAACAAAAACAGAATGCTGGACGACAGCAAAAACTTACAGCATGTGGAGCAAAGACGGCGTCCACAAAGCACATCCAGTACATGACATGACAATCAACAATGTCCCCACAAAGAAGGATAGCGTACGCACAACTTAAATAGTCTTGATTGCGAAAACAAAGCAGGTGCGGGCAATAGCGCTCAAAGGAAGGCGTGAACACACCAACAAAACAGGAAGAGTCACCAAAATAACAGCGCAAGACAGGAACTAAAGCACAACACACAGGAAACAACAACAAACTCAAAATAAGGCACGACAACCTGGTGGAGTTTGATTTTTTAACCTTTTCTGCTGGTGGTTTGCCTCCGTATTGTTTTTATGAAAAAAATGTGCCTTGGCTCAAAAAAAAGGTTGAAAAACAATTACAATTTTTGCAATTTATCATCAACCTAATCCTGATTGGATCCTAATCCTTGACCCGATGGAAACATAACATGTTTTAAATGTATCATCGCCCATTCGTTTATTACGAAGGGTTTGATTTTAGTTGTAATCGAGCAAATTGCCTCGGAGAAATTAATTCCAGGAAACGACCCACATATTTACCTGTGAAACAAAATGTTGGCGTGACTTTTTTTTTATGTCAGTCGGATGCATACAATAGCAACTTTTTCTTCCTAAAACTAAACTATCTTATAACAACTTCACTTCTTTTTGGACAAAACTGTTGAGGATTTTTAAAGGGGAACATTATCACCAGACCTATGTAAGCGTCAATATATACCTTGATGTTGCAGAAAAAAGACCATATATTTTTTTAACCGATTTCCGAACTCTAAATGGGTGAATTTTGGCGAATTAAACGCCTTTCTATTATTCGCTCTCGGAGTTGTGACGTCACATCGGGAAGCAATCCGCCATTTTCTCAAACACCGAGTCAAATCAGCTCTGTTATTTTCCGTTTTTTTCGACTGTTTTCCGTACCTTGGAGACATCATGCCTCGTCGGTGTGTTGTCGGAGGGTGTAACAACACGAACAGGGACGGATTCAAGTTGCACCAGTGGCCCAAAGATGCGAAAGTGGCAAGAAATTGGACGTTTGTTCCGCACACTTTACCGACGAAAGCTATGCTACGACAGAGATGGCAAGAATGTGTGGATATCCTGCGACACTCAAAGCAGATGCATTTCCAACGATAAAGTCAAAGAAATCTGCCGCAAGACCCCCATTGAATCTGCCGGAGTGTGTGAGCAATTCAGGGACAAAGGACCTCGGTAGCACGGCAAGCAATGGCGGCAGTTTGTTCCCGCAGACCAGCGAGCTAAACCCCCTGGATGTCTTGGCTCACACCGTCCCTTATGCCACCGAAGATGATCAAGAGAAGAATATCGACCCTAGCTTCCCTGGCCTGCTGACATCAACTCCAAAACTGGACAGATCAGCTTTCAGGAAAAGAACGCGGATGAGGGTATGTCTACAGAATATATTAATTGATGAAAATTGGGCTGTCTGCACTCTCAAAGTGCATGTTGTTGCCAAATGTATTTCATATGCTGTAAACCTAGTTCATAGTTGTTAGTTTCCTTTAATGCCAAACAAACACATACCAATCGTTGGTTAGAAGGCGATCGCCGAATTCGTCCTCGCTTTCTCCCGTGTCGCTGGCTGTCGTGTCGTTTTCGTCGGTTTCGCTTGCATACGGTTCAAACCGATATGGCTCAATAGCTTCAGTTTCTTCTTCAATTTCGTTTTCGCTACCTGCCTCCACACTGCAACCATCCGTTTCAATACATGCGTAATCTGTTGAATCGCTTAAGCCGCTGAAATCCGAGTCTGAATCCGAGCTAATGTCGCTATAGCTTGCTGTTCTATGCGCCATGTTTGTTTGAGTTGGCTTCACCATGTGACGTCACAGGAAAATGGACGGGTGTATATAACGATGGTTAAAATCAGGCACTTTGAAGCTTTTTTTAAGGATATTGCGTGATGGGTAAAATTTTGAAAAAAACTTCGAAAAATAAAATAAGCCACTGCGAACTGATTTTTAATGGTTTTAACCCTTCTGAAATTGTGATAATGTTCCCCTTTAAATGTTTTTTTTCAACTGTCAATATGACATCCTCGTTAGTATAGTGGACAGTATCTCCGCCTGTCACGTGGAAGACCGGCGTTCGATTCCCAGACGGGGAGATTTTTCCTTCACCACCGCTTTTATTCCCCTTAGGGGCGATGGACGGCTGAGTAGTGCTTATACAGCAGCAGCCGGGCCCCGTAACTCCCACTCCCTCTCCTCTGTTGCAAGTTTTGTTGATTCTATGTAACATGTTTATGTGTCCTATGGCTATGAGGTTTTTTTCCTTGGCTTCAGTCTGGACCCCCTCCCTGGAGTCTAGCCCCACCAGCCCTCAGCCCCTCCCCAGCGTTTACCTGTTTCTCACCCTTTTTTTTTGTAAGGAGCTCTGGGAGTTGGCAAACCCGTCAGCGATCCTGTTCTGTCTCCCTGTAATATTTGTCTGATCTTGAATGGGACTGTGCAGAAAATCTCAATTTCCCCTCGAGGATTAATAAAGTACTTCTGATTCTGATGACATTTTGATTAATGCTATTGTACAGAGGAATTACAAAAATATCTAAAATGGGCTTTTTGTGTCCTTTGAGTGGAGCAAGAAGACTTCAAAGGAAGCCCAGCAGCATCAGAAAAACGTGTTTTAATTATTATTAGAAAACCTGTTAAGATAACGTCAACTTTGTTTAAAGGCAAAATTAATAGATTTTTAGTTTTAGTTTTTTAGTGGGAGAGTAAACAGTCAAATACGCCACAACATACGCTCCAGAAATTCAGTTTGAGTTCAGGCCTCCTTACCAGACTATTCTCAGAGGGAGGCTTTACTGTGCAACACGGCTTTATACCATCTTGTGTCCTGTGACGACAAGTTTCCATGCTTTTATTTTGCAAACCAGAAATGTCTTTCCAGGATCGTCTGTTTTAGGAACGGTGAACTTGAGGCGCCTCAGCGACCAAAATTTAATCTTGAAGAGTGGTCTGCCACCACCAGTCTGATTTTCTTGAAGTGGGGGGGGGGTACGCTTTATTAAATTAACATTGTCACAAAGGGAGGTTTGATTAATCAGATGAGTGCAACTAATGATTTTATTAAAGGCTGCAGTTTGTTCAAATATGCCTGAAGCAATATTAATGTTGATGTTTTTTTTCTATTTAGTTATTAAACAGGTTAATAGGCCTAAATAACAAGAGAGTCAGACCTGAACATGGACATGTTTTTTAAATTAATGCTTTCTCATTGAATTTACATGTGTAAAAATTAGTTAATCATTTAATCTGTAAACTAAATGCATACAAATATACAGGTAAAAGCCAGTAAATTAGAATATTTTGAAAAACTTGATTTATTTCAGTAATTGCATTCAAAAGGTGTAACTTGTACATTATATTTATTCATTGCACACAGACTGATGCATTCAAATGTTTATTTCATTTAATTTTGATGATTTGAAGTGGCAACAAATGAAAATCCAAAATTCCGTGTGTCACAAAATTAGAATATTGTGTAAGGGTTAAATTTTGAAGACACCTGGTGCCACAAACTAATCAGCTGATTAACTCAAAACACCTGCAAAGGGCTTTAAATGGTCTCTCAGTCCAGTTCTGAAGCCTACACAAACATGGGGAAGACTTCAGATTTGACAGCTGTCCAAAAGGCAACCATCGACACATTGCACAATTAGGGAAAGACACAAAAGGTTATTGCTGAAGAGGCTGGCTGTTCTCAGAGCTCTGTGTCCAAACACATTAATGGAGAGGCAAAGGGAAGGAAAAACTGTGGTCAGAAAAAGTGTACAAGCGATTAGGATCACCGCGCCCTGGTCAAGATTGTGAAAAAAAACCCATTCAAAAATGTGGGGGAGATTCAGAAGGAGTGGACAGCTGCTGGAGTCAGTGCTTCAATATCCACCACCAAGAGACGCTTGAAAGACATGGGTTTCAACTGCCGCATACCTCGTGTCAAGCCACTGTTGACCAAGAAACAGCGCGAAAAGCGTCTCACCTGGGCTAAGGAAAAAAAGAGCTGGACTGCTGCTGAGTGGTCCAAAGTCATGTTTTCTGACGAAAGCAAATTTTGCATTTCCTTTGGAAATCGAGGTCCCAGAGTCTGGAGGAAGACAGGAGAGGCACAGGATCCACATTGCCTGAAGTCTAGTGTAAGGTTTCCACCATCAGTGATGGTTTGGGGTGCCATGTCATCTGCTGGTGTCGGTCCACTCTGTTTCCTGAGATCCAGGGTCAACGCAGCCGTCTACCAGCAAGTTTTAGAGCACTTCATGCTTCCTGCTGCTGACCTGCTCTATGGAGTTGGAGATTTCAAGTTCCAACAGGACTTGGCGCCTGCACACAGCGCAAAATCTACCCGTGCCTGGTTTACGGACCATGGTATTTCTGTTCTAAATTGGCCCGCCAACTCCCCTGACCTTAGCCCCATAGAAAATCTGTGGGGTATTGTGAAAAGGAAGATGCAGAATGCCAGACCCAAAAACGCAGAAGAGTTGAAGGCCACTATCAGAGCAACCTGGGCTCTCATAACACCTGAGCAGTGCCAGAAACTCATCGACTCCATGCCACGCCGCATTAACGCAGTAATTGAGGCAAAAGGAGCTCCAACCAAGTATTGAGTATTGTACATGCTCATATTTTTCATTTTCATACTTTTCAGTTGGCCAACATTTCTAAAAATCCCTTTTTTGTATTAGCCTTAAGTAATATTCTAATTTTGTGACACACGGAATTTTGGATTTTCATTTGTTGCCACTTCAAATCATCAAAATTAAATGAAATAAACATTTGAATGCATCAGTCTGTGTGCAATGAATAAATATAATGTACAAGTTACACCTTTTGAATGCAATTACTGAAATAAATCAAGTTTTTCAAAATATTCTAATTTACTGGCTTTTACCTGTATATTAGAGTGCAGACCTCCACCAGGCCCTGAATCCAGACTGTGATTCAGATCAGCCACAAAATGTAATCATTGGTTCCTTATCCCATTTTGCACATTTCCTGAAAGTTTCATAAAAAATCCGTTGATAAGTCTCAGACTTACCTACAGCGAAATGAAAGAAACGGAGTGAAGCTTCTTGTCCGTCTGTCCCATCTTTGTCTCTGTGGGTGGAGGCGGGGTGGCTCGCATACATCCACACACAGAAGTTGAATCTGATAATGTGAATGTAAGGTGAAGCAGTAGAAATTATCCAGATCAGCACCAAAAACTTAATCACTTGTTCCTTCTATCAGTGTTTCTTAACCCATTGTTAGGCCACAAAAGCCCTCTAGAGCAGTGGTTCTCAAATGGGGGTACGCGTACCCCTGGGGGTACTTGAAGGTATGCCAAGGGGTACGTGAGATTTTTTTTAAATATTCTAAAAATAGCAACAATTCAAAAATCCTTTATAAATATATTTATTGAATAATACTTCAACAAAATATGGATGTAAGTTCATAAACTGAACATCAAATCAAGTAGGCTATTCCATTCATTACAATGCAACAATGCAATATTCAGTGTTGACAGCTAGATTTTTTGTGGACATGTTCCATAAATATTGATGTTAAAGATTTCTTTTTTTGTGAAGAAATGTTTAGGATTAAGTTCATGAATCCAGATGGATCTCTATTACAATCCCCAAAGAGGGCGCTTTAAGTTGATGATCACTTCTATGTGTAGAAATCTTTATTTATAATTGAATCACTTGTTTATTTTTCAACAAGTTTTTAATTATTTTTATATCTTTTTTTCCAAATAGTTCAAGAAAGACCACTACAAATGAGCAATATTTTGCACTGTTATACAATTTAATAAATCAGAAACTGATGACATAGTGCTGTATATTACTTATTTATCTCTTTTTTTCAACCAGAAAATGCTTTGCTCTGATTAGGGGGTACTTGAATTAAAAAAAAATGTTCACAGGGGGTACATCACTGAAAAAAGGTTGAGAACCACTGCTCTAGAGGGCCGCCAAAAAAAAATCTGTTTCTCAGCTATGGTCCGTATGGGCCGCAACGGTACTCAGTTGTAATACACTTTTAAACCTTCTGTGGCAGCAATGACAATAAAAAACTAAGAAAATAAGTTTGGGTCTAAAGTCATAGAGAAGTTTCTTAAGGGCAAAAATTATGACTAAAGTGGCGAAGCTGTATTTTCATTTGGGCTTTAATTTTTAATGACAGTTTATTTAAGAAACATGTATGTATGTATATATATTATTTATTAGTATTGATTTAGTTGGAATTTATTTTAGCACTGCGTAATTGTATGTACATTTATTTTCTCATTAGTTTGTATGAGTATTTGATTAATATTTATTTTTTTAATAAGCCTCACCTAAGCCTTGAGAATAATCTTTGTGAATAACACGTGGTTTCATTTGATATGACCCAGTTCATCTTTTTAAACTGAAATAAAGTTATATATAATGATTGAATACAATTAAAATCAAAAGTAACATGACTAATTCAGTGTTAATATTTGAGTGGGACCCAGCTCCCTCTGTTGTGGAAACGTTGGGCCCCGAGGTCAAACAGGTTAAGAACCCGTGCTTTACATCATTTTGGACATTTTTTAAAAATTAGATAACAATCCACCCATTGCTTTCTGTGCTATCTTTTGTGGAATGAATGAAAAACAGTTAACACTTCTGTCTGTGTTCGCTTTCTTCAAATCTACGGGGGCCGCAAGCACACACACATTTTGCTAACAAACTAACAAACGATTGGAGGTAATGATAACAACACACTAATATATATATATATATATATATATATATATATATATATATATATATATATATATATATATATATATATATATATATATATATATATATATATATATATAGGGTCTCCCAAGACAAACTGGTCCTAGGTGAGGGATCAGACAAAGAGCAGCTCGAAGACCTCCATGACGAATAAAAATAAAGGACCCAGATTTCCCTCGCCCGGACGCGGGTCACCGGGGCCCCCCTCTGGAGCCAGGCCCGGAGGTGGGGCACGATGGCGAGCGACTGGTGGCCGGGCCTGTCCCCATGGGGCCCGGCCGGGCACAGCCCGAAGAGGCAACGTGGGTCCCCCCTCCAATGGGCTCACCACCCATAGCAGGGGCCATAGAGGTCGGGTGCATTGTGAGCTGGGCGGCAGCCGACGGCAGGGCACTTGGCGGTCCGATCCTCGGCTACAGAAGCTAGCTCTTGGGACGTGGAACGTCACCTCGCTGGGGGGGAAGGAGCCTGAGCTAGTGCGCGAGGTTGAGAAGTTCCGGCTAGATATAGTCGGACTCACTTCGACGCACAGCAAGGGCTCTGGAACCAGTTCTCTCGAGAGGGGATGGACTCTCTTCCACTCTGGCGTTGCTGGCAATGAGAGGCGACGGGCTGGGGTGGCAATTCTTGTTGCCCCCCGGCTCAAAGCCTGCACGTTGGAGTTCAACCCGGTGGACGAGAGGGTAGCTTCCCTCCGCCTTCGGGTGGGGGGACGGGTCCTGACTGTGGTTTGCGCTTACGCGCCAAACCGCAGCTCAGAGTACCCACCCTTTTTGGATTCGCTCGAGGGAGTACTTGAGAGTGCTCCCCCGGGTGATTCCCTCGTTCTACTGGGGGACTTCAATGCTCATGTTGGCAGCGACAGTGAAACCTGGAGAGGCGTGATTGGGAAGAATGGCCGCCCGGATCTGAACCCGAGTGGTGTTCTGTTATTGGACTTTTGTGCCCGTCACGGATTGTCCATAATGAACACCATGTTCGAACATAAGGGTGTCCATATGTGCACTTGGCACCAGGACACCCTAGGCCGCAGTTCCATGATCGACTTTGTAGTTGTGTCATCGGATTTGCGGCCTCATGTTTTGGACACTCGGGTGAAGAGAGGGGCGGAGCTTTCAAACGATCACCACCTGGTGGTGAGTTGGCTGCGATGGTGGGGGAGGATGCCGGACAGACCTGGCAGGCCCAAACGCATTGTGAGGGTTTGCTGGGAACGTCTGGCAGAGTCTCCTGTCAGAGAGAGTTTCAATTCCCATCTCCGGAAGAACTTTGAACATGTCACGAGGGAGGTGCTGGACATTGAGTCCGAGTGGACCATGTTCCGCACCTCTATTGTCGAGGCAGCTGATTGGAGCTGTGGCCGCAAGGTAGTTGGTGCCTGTCGTGGCGGTAATCCTAGAACCCGTTGGTGGACACCGGCGGTGAGGGATGCCGTCAAGCTGAAGAAGGAGTCCTATCGAGTTCTTTTGGCTCATAGGACTCCTGAGGCAGCGGACAGGTACCGACAGGCCAAGCGGTGTGCGGCTTCAGCGGTTGCGGAGGCAAAAACTCGGGCATGGGAGGAGTTCGGGGAAGCCATGGAAAACGACTTCCGGACGGCTTCGAAGCGATTCTGGACCACCATCCGCCGCCTCAGGAAGGGGAAGCAGTGCACTATCAACACCGTGTATGGTGAGGATGGTGTTCTGCTGACCTCGACTGCGGATGTTGTGGATCGGTGGAGGGAATACTTCGAAGACCTCCTCAATCCCACCAACACGTCTTCCTATGAGGAAGCAGTGCCTGGGGAATCTGTGGTGGGCTCTTCTATTTCTGGGGCTGAGGTTGCTGAGGTAGTTAAAAAGCTCCTCAGTGGCAAGGCCCCGGGGGTGGATGAGATCCGCCCGGAGTTCCTTAAGGCTCTGGATGCTGTGGGGCTGTCTTGGTTGACAAGACTCTGCAGCATCGCGTGGACATCGGGGGCGGTACCTCTGGATTGGCAGACCGGGGTGGTGGTTCCTCTCTTTAAGAAGGGGAACCAGAGGGTGTGTTCTAACTATCGTGGGATCACACTCCTCAGCCTTCCCGGTAAGGTCTATTCAGGTGTACTGGAGAGGAGGCTACGCCGGATAGTCGAACCTCGGATTCAGGAGGAACAGTGTGGTTTTCGTCCTGGTCGTGGAACTGTGGACCAGCTCTATACTCTCGGCAGGGTCCTTGAGGGTGCATGGGAGTTTGCCCAACCAGTCTACATGTGTTTTGTGGACTTGGAGAAGGCATTCGACCGTGTCCCTCGGGAAGTCCTGTGGGGAGTGCTCAGAGAGTATGGGGTATCGGACTGTCTGATTTTGGCGGTCCGCTCCCTGTATGATCAGTGTCAGAGCTTGGTCCGCATTGCCGGCAGTAAGTCGGACACGTTTCCAGTGAGGGTTGGACTCCGCCAAGGCTGCCCTTTGTCACCGATTCTGTTCATTACTTTTATGGACAGAATTTCTAGGCGCAGTCAAGGCGTTGAGGGGATCTGGTTTGGTGGCTGCAGGATTAGGTCTCTGCTTTTTGCAGATGATGTGGTCCTGATGGCTTCATCTGGCCATCATCTTCAGCTCTCGCTGGATCGGTTCGCAGCCGAGTGTGAAGCGACTGGGATGAGAATCAGCACCTCAAAGTCCGAGTCCATGGTTCTCGCCCGGAAAAGGGTGGAATGCCATCTTCGGGTTGGGGAGGAGACCCTGCCCCAAGTGGAGGAGTTCAAGTACCTCGGAGTCTTGTTCACGAGTGAGGGAAGAGTGGATCGTGAGATCGACAGGCGGATCGGTGTGGCATCTTCAGTAATGCGGACGCTGTATCGATCCGTTGTGGTGAAGAAGGAGCTGAGCCGGAAGGCAAAGCTCTCAATTTACCGGTCGATCTACGTTCCCATCCTCACCTATGGTCATGAGCTTTGGGTTATGACCGAAAGGACAAGATCACGGGTACAAGCGGCCGAAATGAGTTTCCTCCGCCGGGTGGCGGGGCTCTCCCTTAGAGATAGGGTGAGAAGCTCTGTCATCCGGGGGGAGCTCAAAGTAAAGCCGCTGCTCCTCCGCATCGAGAGGAGCCAGATGAGGTGGTTCGGGCATCTGGTCAGGATGCCACCCGATCGCCTCCCTCGGGTGGTGTTTAGGGCACGTCCGACCGGTAGGAGGCCACGGGGAAGACCCAGGACACGTTGGGAAGACTATGTCTCCCGGCTGGACTGGGAACGCCTCGGGATCCCCCGGGAGGAGCTGGACGAAGTGGCTGGGGAGAGGGAAGTCTGGGCTTCCCTGCTTAGGCTGCTGCCCCCGCGACCCGACCTCGGATAAGCGGAAGAAGATGGATGGATGGATGGATGGATATATATATATATATATATATATATATATATATATATATATATATATATATATATATATATATATATATATATGTATATATATATATATATACACACACTAATTTTACAAGCTAAATGGTTTTACATTTTTAAGCTTCTGCTATATTCAATTACCATTGAAAAATTAAGAAGGCATAATGCGATAAATGGAGTTGCCTAATTTTACTTCAAATGAAGTCAGAATTGGATTTCCCGCATGTATGGAAAAGTTGACAATGAAGAATCTTTGAAGTCTTTGAAATTTAACGACCTTGATCTTCAATGGTTCGAATATATTTGATTACAATGTTAAACCAGTAGAAGGCCGCCCCGTTGCATTATGGGTGCAACGATTTGTCGACAAAAATCGACAATAGAATTTGTCTCTTGCAAACTAATTTGTCGATGACGTCATCGCTTGTGTTTATTTAGCCGGACGTAGGGAGTGAAAAATGGCCGAGCCTACTGGCAACTACACAGCAGGTTCAAACATCCAGAGCAGGGGTACTGAAACTAAACGAATAGGAATAATAACAAAAAGCGCACTCAAAAATGAGTTGGAAAAACAATTTCGGATGCACACAAAAGGTGTTTAGAGGATTAAGTAAACACGACACGGCAGAGCCACAGGAATGAAAGGCGTGAGTGGAGCCGGAGCAAAGAGTATGAACGCGACTGGAAGGGTGAATCATCAGGCATTTACTAGTGCTGAGTGAATGGACAGGAGAGCTTCAGTCGTCAGGAAGAGATGGGTATCGGGTGTGCGCGAGGGTGGCTCCGCACCATAGCACTGCAACACAAAGCAGACAGGCGGAGTTTTTGAAATTGACGACTTTGATTTTAATGGTTATATATATATACACATATATATATATATATATACACAAACCCCATTTCCATATGAGTTGGGAAATTGTGTTAGATGTAAATATAAACGGAATACAATGGTTTGCAAATCCTTTTCAACCCATATTCAATTGAATGCACTACAAAGACAACATATTTGATGTTCAAACTCATAAACTTTTTTTTTTTTGTGCAAATAATAATTAACTTAGAATTTCATGGCTGCAACACGTGCCAAAGTAGTTGGGAAAGGGCATGTTCACCACTGTGTTACATGGCCTTTCCTTTTAACAACACTGGGAACTGAGGAGACACATTTTTGAAGCTTCTCAGGTGGAATTCTTTCCCATTCTTGCTTGATGTACAGCTTAAGTTGTTCAACAGTCCGGGGGTCTCCGTTGTGGTATTTTAGGCTTCATAATGCGCCACACATTTTCAATGGGAGACAGGTCTGGACTACAGGCAGGCCAGTCTAGTACCCGCACTCTTTTACTATGAAGCCACGTTGATGTAACACGTGGCTTGGCATTTTCTTGCTGAAATAAGCAGGGGCGTCCATGGTAACGTTGCTTGGATGGCAACATATGTTGCTCCAAAACCTGTATGTACCTTTCAGCATTAATGGTGCTTTCACAGATGTGTAAGTTACCCATGTCTTGGGCACTAATACACCCCCATACCATCACAGATGCTGGCTTTTCAACTTTGCGCCTATAACAATCCGGATGGTTCTTTTCCTCTTTGGTCCGGAGGACACGACGTCCACAGTTTCCAAAAACAATTTGAAATGTGGACTCGTCAGACCACAGAACACTTTTCCATTTTGTATCAGTCCATCTTAGATGAGCTCAAGCCCAGCGAAGCCGACAGCGTTTCCGGGTGTTGTTGATAAACGGTTTTCCCCTTGCATAGGAGAGTTTTAACTTGCACTTACAGATGTCGCAACCAACTGTAGTTACTGACAGTGGGTTTCTGAAGTGTTCCTGAGCCCATGTGGTGATATCCTTTACACACTGATGTCGCTTGTTGATGCAGTACAGCCTGAGGGATCAAAGGTCACACGCTTAGCTGCTTACGTGCAGTGATTTCTCCAGAATCTCTGAACCCTTTGATGATATTACGGACCGTAGATGGTGAAATCCCTAAATTCCTTGCAATAGCTGGTTGAGAAAGGTTTTTCTTAAACTGTTCAACAATTTGCTCATGCATTTGTTGACAAAGTGGTG